>NC_087343.1:99012500-99312500 GCF_030014295.1 Loxodonta africana | reverse complement strand
TAAAACTGCCTCCAGAGAAGTCTTAAAAATATTCCATATCATGGTATGAACAGCAGCTAAACTTCTCAGTTCTACGTATGAATCCTTACCTTTTTGGAAAATGACAATAAATTGCCTACCTACCATCCTTGACCTTTTGACTTCTGAATCATGGCTGACCAAACCATAACTTGACACTTTTAAGTCAGGAGCTCTGGTATCATTCTGACTCTCTCCCAGAGGGTGTGAGGCTTTCACTCTCCTGAACGGGTAAGCTCCCCCTCTAGTGTTCGCTGCTCATCAAATTATTCCTCCAACAAATACGACAGAGAATTGCCTGTTTTCAGTTCCCTGTGGAAGGATAGAGCTTGAGGCAAAATTTATAGTGTTTAACGGGCCTAAGAGAAAGAAGTAAGTATAAACTCTACGTTTTTAAAAATGTTCTTTCCTTTTGATCACCTTTGCAGGATCCCCACAGTTCGAAATGCTGTGTGTTCTGACATGCAGGCAGACTATATGGCTGCATAGATAGGGTGAGCTTGGAAGATATAAAATGACCTGGTAAAAACGCAGTCCTTTCCGTTGGGAAGTTTGAAGTCTAATTAGGAACAAATGACTTTTCACTGGAAGCTGACACCCAGGAGTTCTTTATTTGCTGACCAATTACCAACAGAGGAACAGGATTGGGGAGGAGACTGGCGGGGTTCTAGCCTTTTTTTTTTTTTTTTTAAGAGAATCTTGAAAAGACCAGTAAAAGAATTAAGTCACCTGTGTTTGCTGTTACAAAGAGTCTCGGTAAGTACTGTCTCATGTGCTAAAAGGCTTACTCACACTGCATCTGGCCCAGAACTACAGAAAAAAGTGCCATGGATTTTGGTGATAATTTAAAATGTGTTAGGCTCCAGGGTTAAAAGTTCAGCCACTTCATTAAATCTAGTGTTGAAGCCTCACTAAGACATAATCCAGAATTTATCATGCAAGTAAAAGAAACAGAAAGAAAAAATAAATAAAGATAAATCAAAAGAAGGAAAAAAGTGAACAAACAAAAACCTGATATAGCTCTGAGAGGCTAGAACGTCACACAGCTAGTTACTAAACTAAAATCTAGATGCTTTATTATTTTTTTAATCAGAGTACATAATTTTAAACTTAAAAAAGAAAATATCAGAAAATGTACTCCAGATTCTTCAAAGATGGCACAAAGATCTCACTTTTTACATCATTGTTTCAAGAGATTATTTATGTGTAGAAATAGGCCATATAATTTAAGCATCAGATTGGAAATACTGTGACCACATTAAAGTAGCTTTGGCTTTAATCCTTTGAATTTTAGGGGAAAAAAGTAAGCCCTGAACCAATGCTATTCTTAATATTAATGATTTTGAAAACATAATTGGTTAATTTTATTCTTGTGTTATGACATATATTTCCTATAGACAATACTTAGATTTTTAAAATGATAATAAATAAGTGTGATCTCCTAAACCCAAGGGAGAAACTTCATTTTTAGCATTCTGTTTTTATATTCCTTTATGATCCAAATTATCACTATCATCATTTTTACTAATTATGTATCAAGTACTTACAAACTATAAAAACAACCATCCTGTCAAAACCCAACTTCTATTTTGTTATGATGTTAAAACTGAATTGCTGATTTATTTTCTTCTAATAAAGACCTCCAAAATACTTTCTAAAGTAAAACTAGTCCTTAAAAATATTCACTACTTTGTTGTTTGTCTCTTTATGGGTCATTTAATAAAACTAGATTGCTCAACACAGCAAAGGAGGGATAGATAGTGCCTTCGAGTCTTGGAATGTTAGACCACCTTAAGTTTTTCACATTTTTAATTATTCTGCTTCTGTGTTTTACTAAATTTAATTTTAATGCTCTCTTTTAAAGGTGACTAAAAGGGTCTTTGGAAAAGGTCATCATTCATGAACTCTTGGGAGGAGGTGATTAGGGCCTCACCTTGAATCAGCAGGAGCCCCTTTGAAGATTGAAAGACCTCCTATGGTTTGTGGATCTATTCAGGTTTGAGCTTGTTGGATGACACCAACAACACATACCATGGTCATTTCCACTGGGCTGAGGGTTTTTCCAGGTGGATGACTGCTCTGAACTGGACTGAGATCACACATTTCTCACTAAGCAGTTGCTTGACAGTAGTGTTCTTCAATCACATGTCTCATGCTAGGATGCATTATGAGACACACAGCATGAATTAGAGGGCATCACAAATATAAATATCACCATATCAACTTCTTTCTTCTTCTTTTTTTTTTTTTTCGATGGTGCTCTAGTTATTCTTTTCTAGTTGTTGGTTCAGAAAAAGTCCACATTGTCAGCAAAATTACAAAGTAGATAGAGTGCCATTAATACCAACAAAATAGAATTTTATGAAAATTTCAGAGCCCGAGTTTTAAGTTGCACAAATTTTATATTGAAATTACTAATATGAAGGAGGTCATGAGTTATACCAGCTTGACTAATTTCATTGCTAAAGATTATGAAGGATTGCAAACGACAGATGAAGGAGCACCTATCCATCAAAGTAGTTATTAAAAAAAAAACACACATGCCAAAAATAAGGACAATAACAAAAATAAAAGGACAAAATAAATTTAAATACACAGAATTCTGAGGCCATTGTAAATTGGAGTGCTTTATAATAGGATTATAAAATATAAGAACCATAAGTGCCCTTAGAGGTGATCTCATCTACTTTTCTCATTTGCCAAGTCTCAGGACCAGGAAAACCTAGAGGAATGAGCAATTTGCTTAAAGTCATATGGCTACAAAATAGAGAACAAAGCATTGGATTCTGGTCTTTGAGTTTCAAATGCAGCGCTCTTTTCACCAAGTGAACATCAGTAATGCTCTGCAGATACATGGGGGTGTTTTCTTATAAATGGGAAGAAAACTTTTTTGGAAAGTTTGGGGGCAAATAGATGTGAGTTATTTAAGGAGACAGCAAATATTTGGAGAGGAGGGAAGGTGAACATTTGATGGAATCAGAAAGGATACACACGACATTCCTAAAACCCATGATGTTGCATTCTACCATAACTAAGAGAACAACTAATAGAGACAACTACGGAGGATGGGAATTATGGATGAAAATGATAGTCAAATGAAGATGATATACTTCTTAATAAACATGTTGGAAAAAGATATCAAATTATTCATGTATTAGATCTCCAGACTAAATCTACTATCCAAGGTCTTAAGAAATGCATAAACACGATTTTCATGAATTATGATAAAAAGTTTGGTCAAATGGTTTCACTTATGTTCAGAAGAAACTGTGCATTCATTGATTAATCAACAACAATTCCAATGAGGATGAGACAAGATCATAGTATTAAATGGCATTTTGATGATAACAGCAAGCTGAAAAATGAAGCGTTATTTTGTCTATTAGCCCTTTTTTTTATCTTAAGTGGGCAGGGTAAATGAAAGCCATGCTTTATCTTCCTCAGACAACTTCTCAGATCAATTTTCTGATCTGTAAAGTGATTAATAAGGCTATACTTCCCAACAGGATCATGGAGTAAAGTAACCAGATTTTAATACTTTAAAATCTTAATTAGCATCACAAGGGTCTCTCTTTTCCTATCTCATCTAGCATGTGAAAAGGCATCTCTCTTGTATCTCAGTAGAACTTTTCTGTTTTCACCAAATACATGTTCCCAGTTGTTTATTTGTGATTCCATTAGTATTGGTCAGCATATATGCATACAAGAAATAAACCTGGAAGTATATATATTAAATGTAACCAGTTGTTATATCTTGATAGACTGAGACTATAGGTATTTTTATTTTTTAGGTTGCTATGAGTTGGAATCACTCAACAGCAATGAGTTTGGTTTTGGTTTTCTCAAGTCTCCAAACTTTTTCAATACATATATATTTCTATCCTAATTTTAGATGAACCAATGCATATTTTTAAATTTAACCTCACCTGTATAATGTCATTGAAAATGGAAATTGCAAATTAGTGAAAAGAGAAAAAAGAAGAAAGCAGAACAGTGGTGGAACCAGCAGGGACTACTAAGAATAAACAATGTATTTATTCAACAAATATATGTTGAGTGTCTGGCATTGTTCTCAGAGCTTGGAATATATCAGCGAGCAAAACAAATAAATGTCCTTGCCCTTATGGAGTTTACATTTTGGTTGGTACCAATTAAAAAAGAATTAAGAAAACAAGGAGGCTTAAGAAGATAAAAAAAAAGATAAGGGTGGAAAAATCGTCCATGAGGAGAACTTGGTTAATTGTGTCTGGGACAGCAAAGTGAAAAGGATACAATGAATCTGTTTTGAGGAAGATTTCATTGGTGGTGTTAAAAGCAGTTTAAACAGGAAAGAATCTGAATTTAGCCAAGAGAAAATGGTCATAAGGAACAGAGATGACACCTTTTAGAGTTTGAAGCCTGCAAGGAAGTAGAGGAATTTTACCTTGAAGGAGCAATGGCTTCAAAATATGGTTCATTGTTCTTGTGCTCCTGAAATAAATACGTGAACAAATAAGAAAAAGATTGTTGCTGGCATTTACATTTAAAACAAAACTTATTAATTGCAGGCTGTTTTTAGGCATAAAAAGGAGAAAATGCATAGATTAAATATGAATCAAATTGTTTAGAATTGATTTTAATTAGCAGGAATTACTAGTCCACATGATAAAAACATTATGGTAGACATTTTGAAATTTGCTCATCTAGATAATGTTTATTTGTTTTTTGAGAACTCAGACCATTAATTTTCTTTACCCGGAGGCTTTGATTCCCTTGTATTTCCTTGCTCATTCTCTGCTTAGAGTCAAATTCTGTGCTATACTGGGATACTAGCCCTTTCCATATTCTGCCTCCAGCTGTGTATTTCCTTGCCGTTCTCCCCATCCTTGGCCAGAAAATATTCAAGAGCAGTGATTCTAACTTAATTTTTCTTGAATCTTCGTTTCTGTTATCAGCGTCTGGCACATAGTAGGCACTCAACAGAAATTTGTTCTAGGAGTAAAATCATTGGTGTAAAAATTAGAATGAAAGGAAACTTTGGTTTCTCAGTCTTTATTCTCCAATTTAGTCACAGGTTTGCAGCTATAACAATAAAGACTCCACACTAGTAAACAAATTTTCAAGATAAAATGACATATTGAAAATAGAATCACGTATGAAAATTGAGCCTGTTGTCTCAAACTCTGAAACTATTTTAATTAGCCTATAAATTACCTACAGCATGTCTATAGCAATTGTAAAACTACTTTGCTCTAGAATGTCTAAATAATATCTCTAGTAATAAGTACTTCTAATACCTTATCATAAGAATTTAGGAACTTTAAGGTCATTATATTGTCAGTGTTTATATTACCCAGCCCATGCCATTCATTCAATGAATATTTAGCACATTAGTAACCAGTCTTTTCCTCGTGGACTTTGCATACTAGAATAAAAAGCAGGTGAAAAACAAAGAAGTAACTTGGCACAAACACAACTGAAGGATAGAAAAACAAAAAATGGGAGTCTAGGAATGCGTGAAAAAATCAATACTTGAAAACCTTGCTGTGTCATATGTATGCTGGCTTGTCTCCAAAGTTCTGCCTTTGCTCATGCAAGGATTATTCTATACAGACAACAGTATTTTGAAATATTCTTTTTTTTTTTTTTAAACTCTTTCTGAAGGTTCAATTGAAGAATATTGTGGTTGAAGTCCTAATGTGACTACAAGTTTACTTTGGATATTTTCCACATTACAATTTCTTGAGTAGTCTGCTATTGGTTACTCTTTAGACATATTTAGGCCAACAGAGTTATGTAGCAGAAAGAGTTACTTTAATAAAATTTGAGAGATGGGAAAAAATGCCAGATAATACTATAAGATAGCATACTTTGAAAATAATAAGAATAATGAAGATCAAAGAAAAGACTGTATAGAAGGTGTCCAGAAATCTTTAGGGAAAAATAATAGGGCAGACAATGTTACAAAACTTATACCTTCAGCTAGGTAACAGGTAAATTGGATAGGATTTAAAGCTTAATATTATGTGCAAACCAGACCTCTGACAAGGGATGGAAAATGATACTGTTGCAAATTAGGTATTCTACTTCCAGTAAATTCTATAAATTGTAGAGTGGAAATATGGTAGATGGCACTTAAGTAAGAATTAAAAGAGAGAGAACCAGCTATGACATGGTAATATAAGCATTGTAATTCAGAAATGAAATAAATTTTTTAAAAGAACGTCTAATAAACTTCTTAATTTTGCAGATAAAACTGAATTTAGGAGAATTGTTGAATACAGACCACCCTGCTAGAGAGAAAAAGTGGATAATGTTGTCACAACATAGATCTTAACTAAGCTCTCTTTGCTAACTTCTTTCAGACCTCTCACCGTATTTTTTGGAAATGAGCTTCTTGACTGTAGGAACATTTCTTACACACCTGTAAAGCCCTGGTGTTTAGCACAGAGCTCACATAATCTATGATAAATGCTTGATTGCTGTCTTACTTCTTGAATAAATGAGTGCTGATTGAATAGATGGCAGACCCGTCCTAGGCTATGTATAAGTCATGAAGCTAAAAACAGAACACTTGATAAAACTTGATTCAAGTTTTGGGGGGGGAGGGGAACTTCTTTCAAACTATTAAGGAATACTAAAAAGAATTGCCAGTCCATTCTTAATCCCAAATAAAAACAAATCCAAAATTATTGAAAGTAAAGCATATCCCAAGCCATTTTGCTTGAATTAAGTTGTTTGATTCCCATAACAACCTCCCAAGGCAGATATTATCCTCAGTGAGGAGAAAATGCAACTGAGTCTATGGGAAATTAAGTAAATTGCCAAAAAAGACACAGCTTGTCAATGGTAGAGCTAGATCTGAAGGCCACTTTGGCTGACTGCATAGCCGGTGCCCTTTCTGCTCTGCTATTCTCCCTTGTAATGAAAGACGGCTTGAAGAAGTGGTTTTGGGAAACCTAGAAAAGTGTGATCTTATTAACCCTAGAATTTATAACTATGGAAACATAACTAGGAAAAAAGATTAGAAAAAATATTGATGGAAAAATGTCTTAATTTCAAGGTCCTCCATTTTAAAATGTAAGATGGTTCCTATGTTATAAAAGATTTTAAAAATGAAATTAACAGTAAAATCACTGAACTGCCTTCTGACTATTTCGCTTACTAGATGTATGATCTTACGAATGTAATCTCTGTTAACCTTGCTTTCCTAATTTCTAAAATGGTGACAACAACAGTACTTTTTCTTATAAGGCATTGTGAAGATTACATGAGACGTGAGTGTAAAGAAAAACACTTAAAACAGAGCTTGCTACATAGTAGGTACTCAGTGAATGCTAGCTATTATTTGGAAGAGGAATAAATGCAAGTAACCACATGGTTCCATCATAAAAGGTACAAGATAAGCCAAGCAGAAAAAGAGAGAAGGGAACAAATCAAGGCAAAGAGCAGTGGACCCAACTGGAACTGAAAAGTCAATCCAGTTTAGGGAGAAGGTTGCAGGAGTCATTCAGATTTCTCAAGAAGGAAGTGAACCTCGGAAAGTTGAATACACTTAGGCCTGGCGCTGAGTGGCGTGAGTGGTATGGTCTGAGTGCGTAGTCCTGGATTTTTCACAGAAAGAAAATACCAGGAATCAAATGAAGTTAAAGCCTTGAGAAAATTGATCAAAACTTACAGGGCTAAATATAATAGAAATAAATGTAAAGGTCTGCCCTTCCTTGCAAAAAGTCAAAATAACTGCATTACCTTGGGAACACATTTGTTTGTTATTGAAAATTATCTTATTCCCATTATAAAACTTATCATTATCTAACATTGTATTGTGTGCTTATTTACATAATTTTCTCTTTGTTTTTGGCCTCTCGTCCCTTATTAAATGCACATTCCCAGACAGTTGGAAGCTGATGAGTCTTGTCCACAGCTGTCCACAGAGTGCCTAGCACTGTGGCTGGCACACAGCAGGTATTCCATAAATAACTTATTAAATGAATACATTGATTTTTAAAATCAATTGCCCTCACCTCATTTTGTGGGACAAAGTATTTAATCTCTACAAACTCCTGAGTC
Source organism: Loxodonta africana (assembly GCF_030014295.1). Taxonomy (NCBI): domain Eukaryota; kingdom Metazoa; phylum Chordata; class Mammalia; order Proboscidea; family Elephantidae; genus Loxodonta; species Loxodonta africana. Next base: position 99,304,433 of record NC_087343.1, on the reverse strand, counting down.
TTCATCTTCAAAATTGTGATACGCAATGAGATAATATACATAAAGTGCTTGCCTGGTGCTTGGCACATTGCAGGTTCTCATAAATACTAATTTATCTTTTCTTGTTCGGTGCTACTGTGTAGAGTATAAATGCTATACTTTCTAGAGGTGTTTCCTCATACGGAAAGGCTCAGATTGGTCTTCACATACCATGTTTCAATAGATTCCACAATCTTTTATATATTTTATCTTTTCTAAAAACTCCTATATGATTGTCACAATGGAAGTTTATGTTATTTATCACTCTATTTTTAGTAAAATATTAATAAAAAGGTAGAAGAAATCCAATTTTATTTAATTCAATGAGCACTTATTGATCTATATAACAGTATATAAAGAACTCGGCATATTTGCTTCAAAGATTGTATGGGTAAACTCAGATTAGTTAACTAAATTGCAAGGAACATATAAAAAAATGTAAAGAGGACTTGGCATCACTATTATTTTTAGTATGCAATTTTTTAATAAAGTTGATATTGATTGCAACCTTGGAGATATCAATTTTAATATTAATTTTGTACTTAAAATTTCTCATGTTTAGATAAAAGTACTGCAAACCAGTAGAACAAATAACAAAGGGTTATTATTTTTTTTTTCTTTTAACTTAACTCTAAATGAAAACAATAATACTTGTGACATGCATTTAAGAACTGGGTGAATCATAAGGTCAAATTGTCTTTAAAACAGAATCAAATGACCATTGAAATCCCTGACGGAAGACATTTGGCTTAAGAAAATTGTTTTCTTTTACTTGAGACTCAGCATTTATACATTTGCTGTTTTAAAATTACTTCTAAAGATTACCTTTTGTATCGTAATAAAATTGTTGTGCAAATACAGCTTAATACATAAAATGGGAGCTATTATGGTGTCCCTTATGGTTCCATCATGATCCATAAAGAGTTGAGACAGTGCTTGCAGGTCGCTGCACAGTCTGCCCTCTGGCGCCCCTGGCCTGTGCTGCCACTGTCATATTCTCAAGCTTATGAGCCCTGAAACAAACAAAAATTCTTAACTCAAAAGGAGACTTGATAGGTGAAGCCTAAATTCAATTTCAGAAAATCGAATACTGTCAAAGGCTAATTTTGAATGAAGGCTTTGTAGTATTAAAAAATATATATCTTAAAATGCTAGTTGTGCATAGTTCTAGTTATCAGGAAAAAGGCATAATATGGGGAAAATTTTTCAATATACCAGACTGAACCTTTTACAAAGGTTATAAAATCATTTCAGAATTTCTGAAGATGAGAGTTTCTATTCAAAGAATGATTTGTACAATAAATACACTTAGTAATGAAAGCAATTCTTCATTATTTCACAGATTTCTTCATAGGAAAAAGAAAGTTACAGTGAGTATATTTTTTCTTCTCACAGATATTAAACAAAGATTAAACAGAAATTCAAATAAAGTCCAGTTACTGATCCTATGCTACATTAAAAAAAAAAAAAAAATCTTCTTGTTGGTGGCCAAAATGCTTATATGTTAAATGGTCATAGAAATATATGTTCAAGAAAAGGAAAAGTACATATTGAAACTCTGAGGTATGGGCTACAGCGTACAAGCTACATGATGAAAATCCATTTCATTAATTTAAACAAGACACCAGACTTTATAAAAGACATCTTCATATTCCAAATTGGTATTTAAAATGTGATAGATTTACAGTCATATTTTATCAGTTTTTGAAATGATCAAAATCAGGCTACTTAATACTTCATTCATTAATAGTAATCCATTAAGTAAGACAACTCAGTTCAGAATCCACTAGTTGATTATGAGATAATAGCTAGCATTTATGTGGTTATCACAGTTCATGATAAATAACATATGCAGATATTTATATGAATAACATTTTACAAAATGCATGGAAAAGGTTGGTGTCTTCCCAAGGAATAGTTGGCATCTTTTTTGTTTTAAATAATATATCTTGCATTGGAGAACCCACAAATCTGAAAACTATGTTTTAATTAAAGTAGTATGAATTCATTTGTTAAGGCAAGTAGACTTACGGCTGATTTTAATGATGAGCTATACTGAATTACTTGCACAATAGCATGCATGTCTTTGATGATATCAAGCCCAGAAATAAATCACTTTAAGCAGCAAAGACAGCAATTATAGAAGACTGTCAAGTTACAAAAACTGAGCAATTAGACGAGAATTTTAACAGGGCATATTTTAGTGTAGTTTTTTTTTATATATTAATTTTTGTTATAGCTCTTTATAATAAAATATTTTAATCTCTCCCCCCTCTCGTTTAACTGAATCCTCTCACCAAATATGTAGGCTAAAACCATGCTAGTCATTTTGGAATTGTGAAAAAAAAAAAAGAGGTAATAATGTGTTGTATTAAACTCTACTGCTCCAATTCAATTCAACGAGCATCAGTCAAAAAAAGCCCCTGTTTCAGCAAAGGCGGGAAAAGAAACAAAAGGATGTAATGAAATGATTTGTTTACAAAATGCTAAGTGAGGGTTCTACGAGAAAACAGCATTAAACCCAATTTTAGTTTCCTAATGCCATTTCGGAAATCTCATCCTCCCAGATTTTGCTTGCCATTTTTTTTTTTTTTTTTTAGTAAATGGACTGAGTGAGACATGTGGTCTTTTTCTCTTTTAAAAATGTTAAATTAAATTAAAAGAAAAAAAGAAAGAAAAGAAAAACGCTATTTAACTTTCTTTCCCTTCAACTTTGCTACAGTATTTCTAAAGAGCCCCGAAGAGATAAATCAACGCCTGAACTGTAACCTTACGCTTATATACTTGTTAAACGACTTTTTTACAGTCTGTTATTGCTAGAAATTGGATTGCTTTTAAACTAATGCTGTCTGGCGGGCAAAAGTGAGTGAAACTGCAAAGCCTGGAGGAACACTAATTACTTGTTTTAATTAGCAGCAACTTTCACTAGAGTATAATCTCCCTATAGGCCACTTTTCGGTAGGTGTGGGGAAAAAAATGATGTAGGAACAAACTGGTAATCTCTTATTTGCCCCTAAATGAGAGCAGAACTCTGATTCTGGTGTAGACATATCATTCGGTACAAGCCTCTAAACCCTCAGGGAGCAGGGCCTACCAGCCCAGGCTACCCAATTCAAAGATCTTCAGCAATCAGTTGCACAATAGAGCCCCTTATTTTATGCTGCTACATCATAAAAGTGCCCCTTTTGTTACATTTCCATCCTTAAAAGGGTCTTAATCCCTTTCTTTTCAGATCAGTCTATGGCAAATTCCACTGGGACATCCCATTCGCCACAAGGACTGAAATGACCCACTCGGAAAGCAGCATGTGACTCTTTGAGCCTTTTTTTGTCCTGCCACTCTCCAGAGAACATTAAATCGTACTTTTCATTCCCCTCACCGTAGGAGGAACCCCCTTAATGATGACAGAGAAAGAAAAATTCCATCACACTGTCCTATGATATCATTCTGCTGTCAAGCTGGGTTTCCCTGGTCAGAGAATCAAACATGGCTTCCAGCAGGTGGATGGTGCTGAAAGTCACAGGCAGAAAAATGCAGAGGTTACACACAGAGGAAGCCCTGGTTCCCACAGCAAATTAAGTTATCTCTGAATACTTCATCTTTCCCAGCGACTACATTTACAATTCCTTTTAAGGGTCATCTTCGTTTGTGTGCACATATGCATAATTGAAATTATCCGAGATTTTGGAAGAGCGGTATGGCCTTAATTAAAAAGTAAATTAATTAAAAAAAATACATATACATGAGCTATGCATTTAAAGAAAATGACTGAAATTTTCAAATTGGTCATCACTATGTAATTACTGATTAAAAAAAAAAAACCCATTGCTGAGACAAGCAAATTATTTGAACATTTACATCAATGAAACTGAAAAAAACCCATAACTTTATAATTGTTTAATGCTATCATAAATCCTTATTACTCTTATATGGGTTTCCATATAGCTTAAAATATGTCTTTAATTTAAAACAATCAAACCTGTCCTGAAAAAAAAATTACATAAAATAAAACAATAAAAATATAAAGTGGTAAATCAGTAATTTTCACTGATTTCAATGACCTGTACTTAGTAATTTAATTCAAAGTAAAAATAAAGTTTTCCGATGGAATTTACCAGTATTCAATTTTTATCATTTAAAATGCCTTCTAAATTATACTACAATTCCTGTTCAAATGCTGAGAATGGGTAAATCTATTTCATTTTAAACCAATGACTCAGAACCCTCAGAGAGTTGTCTAATAAACCTTCCTAAGTGTTCACATTTCCCATTGTAAATGATGGTATCATTATAAATGGCATTTCCTTGACCTAGCTAGAAAATTTAGAAATTTGTTAAGCTTTTTTTTTTTTTTTAATTTTCTTGATTAAGAAATCCCCCTCCCTTTAAAGATATACCTTTCTTGCTCTACTGCTAGCTGAAAAGTTGACTGAACTCACCCAGAGGAGCCTAGGAAAATAGGCCTGGTGATCTGCTTCGCAAAAGTCTGAGCTTTGGAAACCCCATGGAGCAGTTCTACTCTGCACATACGGGATCGTCATGAATCAGAATCAACTTGATGACAACTAAAAACAACAAATATATATATAACAACAACAACAACAAAAAAAAACCCACTGCTGTCAAGTTGATTCCAACTCATAGTGACCCTACAAGACAGAATAGAACTGACCCATATAGTTTCCAAGGAGCACCTGATAGATTCAGGATTCAGGTCAGCAGACGTGATGGAAAGGTCAGCAGACATAGAGACATAGCTCTTAACCCCTACATCACCAGGGTGTATATATATATATATATATATATATATATATATATATATATATATAATAACCAGACCCAGTGCCATTGAGTCGATTTCCCTTAATGCCATCAAGTTGATTCAGCTCATAGTGACCCTATAGGACAGAGCAGAACTGCCCCACAGGGTTTCCAAGGCTGTAATCTTTAAGGAAACAGGCTGCCACATCTTTCTTTTGTGGAGCAGCTGGTGGGTTCGAACTGCCAACCTTTCAGTTAGCAGTCAAGCATTTGAACCACCGTGCCACCAGGACTCCTGTGTGTGTGTGTGTGTGTGTGTGTGTGCATATATATATATTTATATATACATGGAAATTTATATACATATTCACTTAACTCATATTCAGGGATTTAAACACCTGTAAATTAAAAACAAATAACTAAATAATAAAATAAAATCAGATTCAAGACCCAGAAAACCAATTTTAGAATACAAGTATTTGATTCTGTCATTCTCGTATTACTTGGGTGATGATGTTTTTTCATGCTGGATTATTTTTTTTAAATTACAAATATATACATATATACATACATACATATATATACATATATACACACACATCTTATTTTTACACATATAACATGTCTTCTATGTTTGCAGGGAGCAGTTGTTAAACAAACATAGAAGGTGCACATTATTTGTGTAAAAATATAGCATCCTTAAAATGCTTATACTATAGCTTTTCTTTCTTACTGGAGAATACTTCTCCTCAGGAACTTTGTTCAGCTTTCATAAGATTAACTGCTGTGTGTGTTTCATAAATACAATGAAAAACTCAAAAAGATTTTATGCAAAATTACTGAATTCTTGGCCTGAGGTTTGTTTTTCTTGGTGGAAGGCTTGTGGTTAGGCTGTGTTCAGGATCTTGCTTCCTGGAAGGTTGGGCTATGCTACTCATGAGATAGCAAAAAAGAGGCCCGAGTCAGAAAAAGTAAACACCTAGAAGAAAGAGTGCAGTTGAAAGGGGCTTTATGAATGAGGAGTAGAGGAGAATGGCAGAGTGCAGGGCTTCCCCTATGCTTTGTTTCCCCTCACAGCAGTGCCTCTGAGGGGCCTGCATTGTGTCATGAATGAATTGACCATATCTCACAGACTAATAGCCACCCCTGTGAGCACATTTAAACTATGGAGCCTAAATATTTAGTTATTTAGAGCTCTTATTTTCATTAATTAGTGGCTACCTACCTACCATCCCTAAATTTTATGCAAGCTTTTTTCCCCTAAAACTTGGTACAAGACACATTCTGAAACCAGTGGCTAAAAGCTATGGCTGGGACATGATGATGTTTAATTAAGTCTGGAGAAAAGTGTAAATTTTAAGGCTTATATCCTGCATAGAGGACATGCCCTTCAAGTAAGGCACAAATGAAAACACAATTTATTCCTATTTTCAAGTTCTACGCAGAATGTCTTTTTGAGGACAAGCTTATTTTACTTGCTTTTATGTGGGAAAAGGAAACCTATGCCTGAAGAATATCTTTCATAATCTATCTACCACGAGAGAACAAAGTTGACCAAGTGGAGGTTAGACAAAAAGAAAAAAAAGGTTTTTTTTTTTTTTTTTTTCTGTTAAATATCAAGGTATTTGTGTTTTATAATCTTGTAGATTCTCTAGGTAGGTGTCTTGATAGGAAATAAAAGTTGAATATCTATGAGGGATTCAACCATAATTTCCAAGTGTCATTTAAATTCCATTATTAACTTTTTTCAGTATCATGACTGGTGATTAGCCTCTTAGAGAAACAACATTAGTAAAATGATTAAATTTAATTACTGAAAACCCAAGCGTAGAGTATAAACGTATTTTTTTCATTATTTATAATACTATATTTTTTTTATATGTATGTACATGTTTTATTTAGCTGATAGCTTCTTTGATAAGGGCTTATACAAAGGGTAAATTTATGTTTTTGAGGGAATAGGTGATAAAATTATATTTCAGTCCTTAACTTTTAAAAAAACGCTCATTCCTGACTCAAAACACCTTCACCAATTATGTATAAGTCAAGGCTTCGAAGGTGCAGATACACTTAATATTTTGGTAATTTAGTTCTTTTTATGTTTGATGAGCAATTTCCATTGATTTTAAATTATAAATACTGAAGTAAAGGTAATTTTAAATTTGAGAAGTTTTGATAATAGAAATAAACAATTATAAATAATAATCTTGTCAGTACTTAATGTGGGGTTTGGTTACAAGAGTTTAATCAAGCTTACATTTATTACTTGTGCCCTTTTCAGTCTGTATGCTTGTGGTATGATTGATTGCATTTATGTGGTCTTTCTAGCCATGGTCTTATAACTCCCACCCAGGTGATTGGGCAGAACTGTGTGATAGGGTAATTGTGGCCTACCAAGGGATTGGTTAGTTTTGCCTTAAAATAGAGCCAGTTACAGAGCAAAGAGGACGATCCTATCACCACCAAAGAAGAACAGCCAGGAGTGGAGAGCACATCCTTTGGACCCGGGATCCCTACACTGAGAAGCTCCTGGAAGAAGGAGACAGAGAGAGAGAGATCTGTAACCCTGAAGACTGTGAAAAGAAGTGCCAGAAGAGACCCAGCAACAGAGACCCGGCAGTAGGAGACTGCGCAGTGGTCTTCCCAGCCCATGGAGTGAGAAAGCTAAGTATCTTTGAGGAAAGGCTGAGGGCCAGGGAGAGGCATGGCTGTGAGCAAAGTTGGAAAGAGGCTGTCCTGATGGAAGAACTGTATCCTAAGTATTCCTGAGCTTGAACTGCAACTGTTACTTCCCTAATAAAGCCGGTAATCATGACTGTAATCTGTGAGTTCTATGTGGCCATTGCAATAAATTATTGAACTCAGCAGAGAGTGCTGTGGTATGGATGGTTGGAGTCAGAATTGGTAAAGATGGTGGAGAGAGGAGGCATATCTGACCTCTGCCTCATAGGAATCAGCTTTGGCTGTTGATCTTGAGTCTCCTTTCCCCCTGTGAATTAGAGGTCAGACACCTCCCCCAAGTTATTTTTACAATGCTACATTTTAATAAATATTTTCTTATACATTTTAAATAATTCCTGTAATCATAGAATTGCAGAATTTACATTAGGAGGTGTTTAGCCTAGATTTCCTAACGGGTTATCCTTGTATGAATGGACAGTTTTATATCCAAGCTACTCTTGACAGGGTCAAAGCTTCTGACCACTCTTATATGGCATCTGTAAACCAAAACACAAACTGTAACTACAAAACTATTAAATGTTATAAGGGATAGAGAGTTGTATAAGACAAATTTGCTTAATTCAAAGAGCTCAAAACATAGAAAAAAGATAGACATATTCATAAGGAATAAATGTTCCAATTTTGTTCTTATTGAAATACAAAGGACCCTGGCATACCTTGGATAAAGGCGTACTACATGCCAGTTATCGCTGTCAGGGCTTTTCCTATATAATCTCACTTCTTTTATGCAACAGCTCTATAAAGTTTCTATTATTGCCACTTTTCAGATGAAGATACTAATACTTTAAAGAAGCCAAGAACATAAAGTTATTAAGCGTTGAAGAATGGATTTGAATGAAGGTGGCCTGACTCTAGAATCTATGCTCTCAACCACCTTTGGAGCCTCTAATACTGTGCAGGGCTCCTGGAAGCCTTCAAGAGTGTGCAGTCAAATGCAGAGCTTCTAAATTCTCCAGATTAAATACACACAGAACATGATTTAAATAAAAACACAGTTCAAAATTTCTGTTTCGCACTTGTCAGTTTAGAGCTTGAAATGGGTTTCTACCCAGAAATGGCATTATAAATGTATTTCGTAGATCACAAAAATATGTTTAACTTGTGCTTCAGATTTTCTATCCTAAAGTCATGGATCAGATTGGCTGTCCTTTATGTTGGCTGGAGTACCCATTGTTTTATATCTATTTATTGAGCGTGTACCCTGTATCATACCATCACATTGCATCATAATTACTAGGCATACATATTCTAGCAGAAGAAACATTAAATAATTGAATGTATTGTGATAAGTCCCAAAGTAGATATACTTTCATAGTGTAACAGGAGGATAAGAGGAGGTAGCTTTGTTGTAACTGGCAGATTTGGAGAAGGCTTCAAATTACAAGCGATTTTTAATGTGGGAACTAGAAGATGAATGAGATTTGACCAGTAGAGAGGGTATTACACAGGTATCTCTAATTCCAGAAATACCTGTGTAATAATGAATGCTCTGCAGAATATTATATTTTTCGTTATAGAGCTATAATTGTTACGTAACAATGTCCCAATTATTTTTGTATACCCCTGTTATGGATTGAATTATGTTCCCCCAAAATAAGTGTTGTAATTCCTAACTTCTATATCTGTGTTAATAATCTCATTTGGGGCTAGGTTTTCTTTGTTATGTTAATGATGTAGGATTAGTATAGGATGTATCTTGAGTCAATCTCTTTTGAGATATGAAAGTGATTAAACAAGACAGAAGAGGAGAGATGGGGTGAGACAAATGCCAAGACACACGGAGATCTCCAAGGAACCAGAAAGCAGAAGCTGAAGAGACAAAGGCGCTCCTACAGAGCTGACAGAGAGAAAGCCTTCCCATATATAAGTGACACGTATTTATAAATAAGTGATAGAAAATAAGTAAGTGAAGGAAGAAGAGATGAGGGAGGGAAGAGAGATGCAAAGCCACGTGAGGGTTGTCCAGGAGCAGAAGCTCAGAAGAGACAAGGACCTACCTCCAGAGCCGACAGAGAAAGTCTTTTCCTAGAGCCGTCACTCTGAATTCAGACTTCTAACCTCCTAAACTGTGAGAAAATAAAATCCTGTTTGTGAAAGCCACCCACTTGTGATATTTCTGTTATCACAGCACTAGATAACTAAGATGACCCCTTACAGCCTTGATTCCTGATCCTTATTTATCCAGAACTTAATTAGTACAGTATTTGAGTGAATATTATTGAGGTCTAATTCAAGGCTGCAAATTCTTTAGCACTTCTCACATGGAGAGATGGGGTAAATATCTCCTCTATTCAATCTTGCTGGGTTTGCAACTCCTATTAACAATAAAGCATGCTGGAAAAGACACTAGAGACTTCTGACACTAGCTTATAAAATGCTGTGAATATTCTATCTTGTTTGATGAAACATTTGTTCTTAGGGCCTTGAGCAGCAATAAAAGCCTAACTACCCTGTGGCTGCCTTTTTAGATAGGATTCAGATAACAGCCCTAGCTGAGCACCACCTTTCATCTACCCATCCCCAACAAGATGCTGGAAATGTGAGTAGAGCCATCTTGGATCCTTCATACCAGTTCATCCATCAGCTGAACACTACCAAGTTACCTCCATCAATGATACATGGAACAAAGCAGTCACCTAGCCAGGCTCCATCTGAATTATTGACCCACAAAATCATGAGTTATAATAAAATGTTTGTTGTTTTAAACCACTAAGTTATGAAATAATTTGTTATACAACGCTAGATAACTGGAACTGGAACAAATATATTCAAATTCTCTTACATATGTTCAAAGTACTTGACTTTATAGATCTCTCTAACTACAGCCTTCTCTCTCTTTCCCTTCACTAGATTTGTTCAATGAATGAATAAAAGATACATTAAGGACTTTAATATTAAAAAAGTAAACACACAAAATAAATATATAATAATAAATTGTGATAAATGTAATTATAAGGGCTAAACCAGTACTTCTCATGGCAGTTGTGAGGCTTAAGTAAAATAATCAATATACGACACTCTTAACATGCTATGCCATATAAAACCAAAAACCAAACCCATTAGCGACCATATAAGATGGAGTAGAACTACCCCATAGGATTTCCAAAGAGTGACTGGTGGATTTGAACTGCTGACCTTTTGGTTAGCAGTTGAGCTCTTAAACCACTTTGCCACCATAAGTGTTGGTTAAAGTTACATTTAGGAAATAAAATTCTGTCTAGGCAGCTCTTCTCATGAAATGATGCAAAGGATGCTTGCAAAGTGGGTATTCACAAGTTTAATAGTAGCATTTTAGGGAGGCTAACTCTTCAATTATAAGTGCAATATACAAGTCTTTCAATGGCATAGAATCATTATTTTGAGAGCAAGCTAATTAACTGGTTATATAAGTAAGCATATGTAATAACCCAAGAAAAAAAAAGAAGTTTTTGCTCATTTCTCCCGCATTTCATAGGACAGGAGGACTACTAGGGATCACTTCCCCCAAATAGTTACAAAGAGGTATAGATTCATTTTCCTTTTATTTCTTCCCCACTTGAGCATGGCACACATAATAGAGACTGGCCAGTTGTTCCCCAAACCAGTTCCCCCCCCCCATCTGTAGGTGAAATGCAGAAAACGAGAAGTTACAAGGGAGAAGGCAGAGCCATGAGATGAAGGGAACCTGGGCCCCTAAGTCACCAAGTGAGATTCCTCAAGCTAAATACCAACACTGAAGTGTTATGTGAGCAAGAAGTAGGTATCTTACCCATTAAACCATTCACTGAGATTTTTAGATTGTATATTGTAGCAATTAGTTAACTTTGACTAATACTCCCACATATACTCCAGCTATTCCAGAAAATGCTCTTCTCTTAAGACATAAGCATATATTCACTTAAGATTACCATGTTTCTCTCCAAAGAAGCTTTCCCTCTTAGGTTGTCTATTTCTTTTAATAGTACCACCATTCTCCCAGGCTCTCATGCTAGGATCATGTCTGCTTTTCCCTCATATGTGATTGATTGCCATATTCAGTATAGTCTGAATACTCAGAGATTCTTGCACCTACCCCTTCTTCATGTAAAATAATAGTTTAAGACCTTAAACTCTGTCATTGATAATCAATTAATTCAACCATAATTTATTTGGTTTTCAATATGCCTAGTATTATGTTACGAGATATACAGTGGGAGTCCAGATGGAAGACAGAAACTATACAAGTAATTTGAACAGGGAAAATGTAATACAAAGACTCGTTAGTTAGCAAAAGAGGTTTAAAAAATTACTTTAATGTTAAAGAAATATCAGATGAAGAAAAGTTACAATATCTAGGGCTGAGAAAGTGTGAACAAGAAGGAACTAAGAACTTAAAAGTGAATTCCACCTCCTCCCCACCTCAAAGGTGAGATTCAGACTTCCTTGGAGAGAGTATGACTCCCACAGGAACATAGAGCCTGCTGGCGTTAAGAAACCTGCTGAGTTGGCTCCTATGGAGGGCTTCCTAAGGTTGGGGGACTGAGAAATCTGCTGGGGGGGTACTGGGGGACAGGTTGTGCCTAGTCCTTAGGAATGTCCCATTGAGTGGCTAAGACATCTGTCTTAGAGTCTAGTCAAGCCAGAGCTAATCTCTAGGAAAGTCTTCCAAGTGGCCAAAAAAGTGTTGGAAGGTGTGAACAGACTTGTTCCTAAGAAATACCTGATTTTTGCTTATACATATGTTTATCCAGTCCCTTGAAACTCTGGTGGCGTAGTGGTTAAGTGCTACGGCTGCTAACCAAAAGGTTGGCAGTTCAAATCCGCCAGGCGCTCCTTGGAAACTCTATGGGGCAGTTCTACTCTGCCCTATAGGGTCACTATGAGTTGGAATCGACTCAAGGGCAGTGGGTTTGGCTTTGGGTTTGGTATCCAGTCCCTTATATTACAAAAGCCTAACATTAGGTCAGCTGGCAAAGGACAAATGTTTACAGGGTCCAGCTCTAGTATTACAAAGCAGAGCAAAAAAAATTACAGGTTTGGAGCTGAGAGGCTATACAATGACAATTGCCACAGGAAATCAGACATGAATAACAAAGTTTCCATTGTGCATTAACACAGGGGCTACTTAGAAATGAAAAAGTAAATAAATATATAATAGATTTGGATGAATGTCCTGATTATTGTTGTTGTTAGGTACCGCCCAGTCAATTTCAACTCATAGCAACCACTGATAACAGAGTAAAATTGCCCCATGGGGGTTTCTAGGCTATAATCTTTACAGGGGCAGATCACCAGGTTTTCCTCCCTTGGAGCTGTTGGGTGGGTTTGGATCATTAACCTTTTAGTGAGGAGTCAAGTGCTTAACCTGGGATAAGCCAAAAAAAAAGAAAACACTTGTTGCTTTTGAGCCAATTCCAACTCACAGCAGTCCCATGTGACAGAGTAGAACTTCCCCATAGAGTTTTCTAGGCTATAAATCTTTACAGAAGCAGGCTGCCACATATTTCTACCACGGGGAAGCTAGTAGTTTGACCCACTGTCCTTTCAGTTATCAGTTGAGCGCTTAACCACTGCATAACCATTAATCCTTTAACCCTGTGCTGGGGTATATAGAATGTTCTTAGGGATATAGAGAAGGGCACTTAATCCAGTCTTGGGAAATGGAAGTATTATGGAAGAGCTGACACTTTTACTGAGTTTCCCAGAACAAGGAATTATTACCTAGATGGGGCAGGGGTGAGGAGGAGAAAGATTTTCAGATAAAGGAAACAGCAAGAGCAAAGGCAAAGAGTTTGCTAGAGCATTGCTCATATGATAAATTGCAAGTTATATCTACTGCAAATTATTGTAAAAATGATTCTAGAAGGGGAAAAAAAAAAACATGGGGTAAATCACTAATTTGTCTTTTTTTTTTTATTCTAAGCTTGAATTTTATCCTCAGGAAGTTGGAGAGTAGTAGAAGGATTAGAAACAGTTGGTGGAGGAGGTTCAAAATTAGAATTACAATACAGAAGATGGATTTTCAGAGCGAGCTAGGCTTAAATTCTACAAGGTTAGTGATGTCTGTTTACTGATGAAGTCCAAATGCCTAGAACAGTGTCTGGCCCATAGTGTAGGTTCAAAATCTACTTGCTGAATGAATGAACGAAGCAGTCAGAGTTCATTTAAAGATGCTGACTAATATAACTTGACTGAGAAGTGATTGCATATTTAATTGTGGAAGTTCAGTAGTCAGGTAAATAGAGATCTCCAGCTCCAGAAAGTTATGCAATGAAATTTAGTGCTGGAAATTGCTAAATGTTGGCAGGATTTGAAGTTTTGAGTTTGGATAAAATCACTTAAGGAAAGCATAAATGGAATATGTGTTATGACAGTACTTTGGAAAAATGAATACAAAAGAAAAAAGAGTCGAAGAAAATTGAGAAATAGCTAAAGATTTGGAGAAGAACTTGAGAGAGAAAGGTTATTTGAAGAAAAAGGAAGAGATATAGAGAAGATCAAGAAAGATGGAAAGGTCAACGGTTTCAATATGTGTAAGAGCCAGGTAAGACAAAAAAAAGCAATCGTAATATTTTTTTAAGCTGGATTTCTCTCCTTAACCATGTAATTATAACTTACATGTTGCTTTATGTTGGATCTTACTATAAAAAAAAAATCATGCAACTCCCTCTATAAAAGCTGTCGCTGATTTTGCATTACTCTCAAATCAATGTCAAGGACATTCACCCAGACCTTACACTCAGGACAAGCATACCCTCTTTCTATTTCGAACTCCTGCATTTCACTGGAATGTATCACATTTTGTTTTTTCTATTACTTATATATAAATAAAATTGCTTCTATAATCCCTCTGAACTGAACTGTAAGTTTTCTGAGAACAGGAGTTGTGTCTTACTCTTTATCTGTGCATGATGCTTAAAAGATATATATATATGTATATGCACACACACACACACACACATATGTAAAATACTTGGAATATCCTAGACAATGGGCTAGATAAATTTTCCTGGTAATTTTATTAATTGACATAAAAGCTTCTAAGCTAGGTGTAAATATTATCACCCTCAATGGACTTAAAATACCTTTTCAAAACACTATTAAGTAGAAAATCTGGAATTCCAAATAGGCCTGTATGACTGGCAAGACTGTAAAATACTCTTACCACGTTGCACCACCTTGTAGATGGAAGGAAACCAATAAATATTTATTTAATGAAATTGGTTTGGATTAGTATCAACCTTGGAAATGGTTTCAAATTGTGTTGGGAGAGCTCCTCACTTTGTCTTAATGTATATGTATTTTTTAATTACATGATTTAGACAACAGTATAGACAGCAGGTGGGGGACACGGGGAGAGAGGGCTAATGCATCGTAGATGACAGAATTCGGATTTTGAATGATACTGACAGGATGAAATGACGGGTTAAAGTAAATGAGCTGAAATTCAACAGGAAGAATTCTGGAGGAAGCATTAGTGTGAGGAAGGCGCAAAAGGTGAAAGAGCAGTTAGGATGGTTTTCAACAGTTGAGAGAAGAAATGAGGATTTGAACTCTATTAATGGGAACGGATGTGAGTGACATGGAACATTTAGAATTTACATACCTTGACAAGTGAATGGATACAAGGATGGGGAAGGAAGAATCATATAGGATTTTAAATATTTCAGCCTGAGTAGCCCAGAAAAGGTGAGGACATTGAAAAGAGGCAGAGAGGTCAGAGGGAGGACCTGTTTTGACAGTAGGGTGGAAGGGATTACAATGATTTCAACTTTGCATATGCAAATTATTCATCCCGTTTCTTTATTTTAGACAAGGCATTCAACCCATTCATGATTTTTAAAGCTACACAGAATTGAGCAAATACTTTGTGTCAGCAACAATGGTAGGTGATTTATATTTATCACCTCACTTAATCACTGTAGTTTGCCCTGAAAGCCCATTTACAGCTGAGGAAATGAAAGCAGACAACTAGAAAAGTTAAGATAAGCAACTTATTTTTTAAAAATTTTGTGGAAATCACTATGGCCCCTATTAGTTCATCTTTAAAATTGCTTTCTTTTTGGAACATTTCCAGCTATTGTGAACCATTAATTTTGCCCTATTTTTAGCTCATTGAATTTGATTTGTGACTTGGTTTCCCATTTTGATATTTACTCAAGTCCTGGATCTCTCTTGTTTCTGGCCTCCTTGCTTAGGAAGGACTCAAGCATTTAGAAGTAAAATTCTGAGTCTGAGCTACCTGGCTGATACCCCTAGTTGGCATTACCTAACCCTGTGTGAAAAGGACTTTGGATACCATCTGACAGGTGTGCCTTCTTGAAACTGTCCCACTCTACTTGAGCTTTCAAAGATTGATGTTTGGAAGTTAAGTGGAAGTTTCACAAATGAAGAAGAGAGAAAAGATACTTCAGACAATAGAAACAGTATGTACAAAGCAAAATGCACAGAAGAGCACAGCAGGTGGAGTCAACTCTCTTAATATTTGTTATACTCTGCTCAGAAGCAAGGATGGGGAGACTATGTCTCACATACTTTGGACGTGTTATCAGGAGGAACCAGACCCCGGAGAAGGACATCATGCTTAGAAGACTCTCACCAAGATGAATTGACACAGTGGCAGCAACAATCGGCTTAAGCATAACAACTATTGTGAGGATGGCACAGGACCAGACAGTGTTTCATTTTGTTGTACATAGGGTCACTATGAGTTGGAACCGACTTGACGGTACCTAACAACAACTGCTCAGTATGAAGAGTCTTTTCAGTGGAGGTTAAAAATGCAGGCTAAGAGATGAATAATTCTGTGTTTCCCCTTAATCTTTCCAAGTAAGCTCTTCTTCCTTCTTGTTCATCTTTGAACATCAAGGACAGCAAAACTGTACTCTCTTATTTTCAGTATTATCTCTAAAACATTTATCTAATCTTTGACTTTCATTTCTTGGTGGTAGTCATAGAGGAATATGACATTCTTTTTGATTCATAAACCTGAGCTCAACAAAACAATCTTTGTAGAAATTTTTTTTTAGGTAGTTATCTCTTCTTTGTTACCTCATAGGTTTTGTTTTGTTAACTGCTCTGCCCTTGAGACACTTTTATACAAGGTTGTGGAGGGGGCTCTAGAAATTAGATCCTGACGACATTATTGCCTATTTTTTAAAATAATTGGCTTTCCTAAAAATCTAGGACACTTATCTGTCTGAGAATCTTCAATAGACCATTTTTATACTTTATCAAGTCCAAGATGATACATGCAGAGACTGTTTGTTGTCTCCCCAAATGTTTGTTGTTGCTTTCGTTAGGTGCCATCCAGTTGGTTCCAGCTCACAGTGACTACATACAACAGAACAAAACACTGCATGGTCCTGCACCATCCTCACAATCATTGTTATGCTTGAGCCCATTGTTGCAGCCACTGCGTCAATCCATCTTGCTGAGGATCTCCCTCTGTTTTGCAGACCCCCTACTCTACCAGCCATGATGTCTCGCCATCCTCGCTTCTATTGAGCATTCTGGTTTTACATTTTCAAAGACAGATTTGTTCATTATTCTGTCAGTCCATGGTATATTGAATATTCTTCATCAATACCATAATTCAAAGGCACGGATTCTTCTTTGGTCTTCCTTATTCATCGTCCAGCTTTCACATATATATGAGGTGGTCGAAAACACCATGGCTTGGGTCAGGTGCACTTTAGTCCTTAAAGTAGTATCTTTGCTTTTCAACACTTTAAAGATGTCTTTTCCAGCAGATTTGCCCAATGCAATGCGTCCTTTGATTTCTTGACTGCTGTTTCCATGGGACTTGATTGTGGATCCAAGTAAAACGAAATCCTTGACAATTTCAATCTTTTCTTTGTTTATCATGACGTTGCTTATTGGTCCACCCAAATGTTTAATTTTCCTTTATTTTCTAAGTGATACACTCCACAACTTTTATTGAGGCACAGAATAAAGAGTACATTTCTCAGCCTGTCTTGTAGCAAGGCCTGTTCATATGCCTAAATCCTGGCCAATTGGATATTAACAGAGACTGCTTACACAGGAAGTACCGTTAAAGGAAGGTGACATAAGAGTCTCTTTTAATGACTGTGAAATGGTTGAAGCTCTGGCAGCCATCTTAGACTATGCTAAAGAGAGCTACATCAGGAAAGCAGTAGTAATACCTAGCAATATATGTAACATTTACCATGTACCAGGAATTATTCTTTACACTTTATCCATAATAATTCGTGCAAGCTTCACAATAATCATATGAAGTTCTTATTGTTGTTAGGCGTCATCAAGTCATTTACCTGACTCACAGCAACCCTATATACAACAGAACCAAACATTGCCTAACCCTGTGCCATCCTTGTTATCTTTGTTATGCTTGAGCCCATTGTTGCACCATTGTGTCAAACCATCTTATTTAGGGTCTTCCTTTTTTGGCTGACCGGCTACTTTACCAAGTGTGATATACTTAGCCAGTGGCTGGTCCCTCCTGAAAACATGTCCAAAGTATGTGAGACCAAGTCTCACCATCTTTGCTTCTAAGGAACATGCTGGCTGTACTTCTTCAAAGACAGATTTATTCGTTCTTCTGGCAGTCCATGGTGTATTCAATACCCTTCACCAACACCACAATTCAAAGGCATCAATTCTCCTTCAGTCTTCCTTTTTCAATGCCCGGCATTCACATGCATATGAGGTGATTGAAAACACCATGGTTTGACAGGGGCACCTTATCCATAATGTGACATCTTTGTTTTTTAACACTTTATAGAGGTCTTTTGCAGAAGATCTGGACATTGATTCTGGATCCAAGTAAAATGAAATCCTTAACAACTTCAATCTTTTCTCCATTTAGCATAATGTTGCTTATTGGTCCAGTTGTGAGGATTTTTGTTTTTTTGACTTTGGGGTGTAATCCATACTGAAGGCTGTGGTCTTTGGTCTTCATCAGTAAGTGCTTCAAGTCTTCTTCACTTTCAGCAACTAAGGTTGTGTCATCTGCATATCTTAAGTTGTTCATGAGTCTTCCTCTAACCCTGATGCCCCATTCTTCTTCATATAGTCTAGCTTCTCGGATTATTTTCTCAGCATACAGACTGAATAAATATGGTGAAAGAATACAACCCTGACACACATATTTCCTGATTTTAAACTACACAGCATCTCCTTGTTCTGTTCTAATGACTACGTTTTAGTCTATGTATGGGTTCCTCATAAGCACAATTAAGTGTTCTAGAATTCACATTCTTTGCAATGTTATCCACAATTTGTTATGATCCATGCAGTCGAATGCCTTTACATAGTCAATAAAACACAGGTAAACATCTTTCTGGTATTCTTTGCTTTCAGCCAGGATCCATCTGTTAGCAATGTTAGCAATGATATCCCTGGTTCCATGTCCTCTTCTGAATCCAGTTTGAATTTATGAGAGTTGCCTGTTGACATACTGCTGCAACAGCTTTTGAATGATCTTCAGCAAAATTTTACTTGTGTTTAATATTAACGATATTGTTCAATAATTTCCACATTCGGTTGAATCATCTTTCTTTGAAATGGGCTCAGATATGGATCTCTTCCAGTCAGTTGGCCAGGTAGCTGTCTTTCAGATATCTTGGCATAGATGAGTGGGCACTTCCAGCACTGCATCTGTTTGTTGAAACGGATCACTGGTTATTCTGAAGGTTCCTGAAGCCTTGTTTTTCCCCAATGTCTTCAGGACAGTTTGAATTTCTTCCTTCAGTGCCATAGGTTCTTGATTACATGCTACCTCCTGTAATGGTTGAACATAGACCAATTCTTGTTGGTACGGTAACTCTGTGTATTCATTCCATCTTCTTTTGATGCCTCCTGTGTCGTTTAATATTTTCCCTGTAGAATCCTTCAATATTGCAACTCGAGGCTTGAATTTTTTATTCAGTTCTTTCAGCTTGAGAAATGCTGATCATGTCCTTCCCTTTCGGATTTTTAACTCCAGGTCTTTGCACGTCATTATAGTACTTTACTTTATCTTCTTGAACCGCCCTTTGAAATCTTTGCTTTGGCACTTTTACTACATCATTTCTTCCTTTCACTTTATTTGGTCTATGCTCAAGATCAAGTTTCAGAGCCTTCTCACACCCATTTTGGTCTTTTATTTCTTTCCTGCCGTTTTAAGGACCTTTTGTCTTCTTCATGTACGACGTCCTTGATATCATTCCACAACTTGTCTGGTCTTCAATCATTAGTGTTCAATGTGTTAAATCTACTTTTGAGATGGTCTCTAAATTCAGGTTAATATACTCAAGGTCATATTTGGCTCTCGTGGACTTATTCTAATTTTCTTCAGCTTCAACTTGAACTTGCATCTGAGCAATTAATGGTCTGTTCCACAGTCGGCCCCTGGCCTTGTTCTGACTGATGATATTAAGCTTTACCATTGTCTTTTTCCACAGATGTAGTGGATTTGGTTCCTGTGTGTTCCATCCAGCAAGGTCCGTGTGAACAGTTGCCGTTTATATTGTTGAAAAAGTATTTGCAGTAAAGATGTCATTGGTCTTGCAAAATTCTATCATGTGATCCCTGGTGTCATTTTTGTCATCAAGGCCATATTTTCCAACTGCTATTCCTTCTTTTTTGTTTCCAACTTTGGCATTCCAATCACCAGTGATTATCAATGCATCCTGATTGCATGTTTGATCAATTTCAGACTGTAGAAGCTGGTAGAAATCTTCAATTTTTTCATCTTTGGCCTCAGAGGTTATTGAGTAACTTTGAGTAATAGTTGTATTAACTGGTCTTCCTCTTAGGTGTATGAGTACTTTTCTATCACTGACAGTGTTGTTCTTCAGAATAGGTCTTGAAATAATCTTTTTGATAAAGAATGTAGCACCACTCCTCCTCAATTTGTCATTCATGGCATAGTAGACCATATGATTGTCTGATTCAAAATGGTCAATATCAGTCCATTTCAGCTCACTAATGCCTAGGATGTCGATGTTTATGTGTTCCATTTAATTTTTGATTATTTCCAATTTTCCTAGATTCATACTTCATGCATTCCACTTTCCTATTGTTAGTGAATGTTTGAAGCTGTTTCTTCTCATTTTAAGTAGTGCCACATCAACAAATGAAGGTCCCTAAAACTTGATTCCATCCACAAGATCAAGGTCAACTCTACTTCGAGGAAGCAGTTCTTCCCCAGTCTTATGTCGAGCATCTTCCAACCTGAGGCATTCATCTTCCAGCACTATATCATATAATGTTCCATTGATATTAATAATGTTTCCACTGGCTAATTTTTTTCAGAAATAGACCACCAGGTCCTTCTTCCTTGTCTATTTTAGCCTGGAAGCTCAGCTTAAACCTGTCCACCATGGGCGACCCAGCTAGTAGTTGAAATACTGGTGGCACAGCAACATGCAAGCTACCATAGTATGACTAACTGACAGATGCATGTAGTTAGGTGCTGTCAAGTGTGTTTGGACTCATGGCTACCCCATGTGACAGAGTAGCACTGACCCATGTGGTTTTCTAGGCTATAATCTTTATAGGAACAGATGCCAGATCTGTCTCCTGCAGAGCTGCTGGTTAGATTTCAATCACCAGTCTTTTAGTTAGCAGCTAAGAGATTAATAGTTGTACAACCAGGTCTCCTTAATCGCATGAGTTGTGTTGCTGTTGTTTTTGACCTAATTCAAACTGCTGACCTTTCAGTTAGCAGACAAGCTTTTAATCACTGCACTTTAATGAGCCCTGGTTGCACAGTGGTTAAAGTGCTCAGATGTAGCTCAGTGTTTAAAGCAGTTCAGCTGCTAACTTAAAGGTCGGGGGTTCGAACCCACCAGCTGTTCAGCAGGAGAAAGATGTGGCAGTTGGCTTCTGTAAGGATTTCAGCCTTGGAAACTATGGGGCAATTCTACTCTTTCCTGTCTAGCCTCTGTGAGTCAGAATGGACTTGAAGGCAATTATATGAGGTGGTGATCTCATTTTCTTCATCTGTAAGTAGTATTTAAGAGCACAGACCATGTACATAAATGACCTGGGCTGAAGCTTTGATGCTGCATTTTACAGCCTATATCTCTAATCTTACTAAGCAAGTAAAGAGTTAAGAACAGTCCACAGGCATGAGAAGCATTCATTATATGTTAGCTATTATTAGTATTTTTTGAGTAGTTAGTAGAAATTGCTATCTATAGATCCAATTAACAGTTTTTATTATTAACTTATAATTATTGATTATAAATCTATTTGCAGATATAAAAGTGGAGGCATAGAGAGATGAAATAACTTGCCAAAATTTAAACAACTACACCCTGGTGGCATAGTGGTTAAGTGCTACAGTTGCAAACCAAAAGGTCGGCAGTTCGAATCTGCCAGGCACTCCTTGGAAATTCTATGGGGCAGTTCTACTCTGTCCTATAGGGTTGCTATGAGTTGGAATCAACTCGATGGCAGTGGGTTTGGTTTTTGGGGGGGGTTTTAAGTGGTGGAATTGGACTCTGTATCTGTGTTTTTAAACTAGCCTATCCTGAATGGAAAGCTGAGAGAAGCCTGGAACCTTCACTAATTTGTGATAGAGCTGCACTAACCTTACAGGGCTGACTTCTAGGTTATTTGAAGAAAGGACCCAAATCTTGTGCACTAAACCAGTTGTTTTGCACTTTCTGTCGCATGTAACTAATCTTAATTCTAATTTTACAATGTCTTAATTTCTCCCAAGCTTGCTGCCACTTCTAGATCATTATTAGACATGTCTTTATTATAGATCAAAGTGAAGTTCAAAGTAACAATTTTTCTTGTCACCTCCTCTACTTTCTATGAGATGAAATTATTAGCAACATTAGTGAAGAATTTTATGCTCACGTGAAGTTTGAGTTTTAATGGAGTTGATAGCCTCACAGATACATGGATGAACGATGGCCCACAACTCTTGTTAGTATCTCTCCCCTAGCATCATTTTATCACTTGTGTTAGGAAATTATCCTCACTTGCTCTTAACGCTCAGGCATTCAGTAGTACACTTCCACGAGGGCAGCGCTAGAGTCCCTGTTTTTATTTTCAACCAGTCATGAGCATGTTTTTTACCTTTGTATCATGAATTTTAATAGAAATACATGCCTATTTTATATACAAGGTTTCTTGTTACTAAACTCATGCTTTTAAGATCAAGAGGGTTTGAGAATTCAAGGGCCTCTTTATTTAACACAATCATGTGTTTCTTTACCAGTTCTGCTGGTGTTAGCTAATGAAAATATGGTTGGATTTGAGTTTTGCTTTTTAATTTTAGGTACCAGGAACTACCAAAAATTGTTTAGAACAAAATGGCAAAAGTAAAAAATAAGGCAAAATAACAAATTATTAAAAAATTAAACTAAAAAAGAAGTGTAGTATCTAATCGAATGCTTTCTATTTGTATCTGATACAGCTGCTAAAAAATACATTAATAGCATAAAATTTATCTATAACTCTTATAATTTTAAACCATTTCAATGATCTGGTTAGATAAGAAATTAACACACTTAATAAATCGTGTGCTTATTTTTTTTTATTTTTCTTTTACCTAATTTTACTTTTATTGACTCTTCTCCGAAATGAGAAGCTGGATAATCTGTAATCAGTATTTCAGCAAGAGAGAAAAAAAGAAAAAAATATTAATGATAATGATGTGGTATAAACCTTGGACAAGAATAATGAAATAGAAATTCTTCTGAAAACCAGTTTGTGTTTTGTTACTGCCTTATAAGCGGTCCACCATGAGATTGATTTGATTTAAACTAGAAGCTTCTGAGATACACTCTGAGGTGTAACACTAACACACTAAAGTAAATACTGGAAAACATCCTTTGCCTTTGAAACATAACTGCTGTCATAATGACCATCTGTTGGCTGTAGGTTTCGAGCATCCACTGACCTCTGACATTTATGACAAATTATGTACCAAAGTGCTAGCGACACCTTGTTAAAAATGAAGCCAGAAGCCCTCAAGTTCTCAACCCCTCTTGTCTTTAAAAGCATGGGTTAAATGGCAGCAAGAGGGAGCTTGGACAGAAAACAGACATGGCAATAGCTAAAAGGAAATGGAATCCTAATCCTCTAGCGTTTGACTTTTGCAGCTAGCTGCATTGCAATGTGCTTTCAACCCTTAAACTACCTTAACCTTTGGAAGAGTCACATTAGTTAAAATTGACTGGAAACTTGCACACCATCACACAAGATTTGATTGATTCTTATTTGAAAATTGCATGGAGGACAGTTGCTTACTGTAATATTTTTAACCAACAAAATATGTTTCTCAGTCACCTCTGGTACACGATGAACTTGATGTGATATAAAAAGCAATGTGAAGAACACTTTTCAAAGTCACAAAGTTAGTCTTGCTGCAAAATACTGTAATGTCAGTTGGATTAAGACAGACCAGGCTAAAGTGTAAATGGTTTTTAAAAATACTTAAAAAGCAATTTCACTTTTTGACCCTAATTTCAAAGATAAACACTAATTTTACTTACATGGACTGAAACGAGCTTAGTTAATATTGAGTATAAAAATATCTACCAGCATGTTTGTGTAAATACTAATCATTTTATTACTATCTAGTCACAAAAAAAATTGGTAAAAATAATGTATGCAAGATAAACTTATACAATGTGATTTCTTCATGGAAAAACCAATGCAAGTCATTTTAAATTCATGATATCCTAACCCAAGGTAATGATCTAATAACTGGAACCCTAGAATAAGTTGATACAGTAATTGATAAACATATGATATGCACTGGACCTTACAAAAGAAATGATTATAGCCACACATAATGTGTGGTATAAGAATGTCGACATACTGTGAAATATTAGGACATTCCCTCAGCAACACTTATCAATAGTGAAAATGCCATTTGTCAATCAAACTTAAAAAAAAAAAATTACTGTTGAGTTAATTTCAACTCATGGTGATCCATGTGTGTCAGAGTATAACTCTGCTGATTTTTCTAGATTACCTGGCCTTTCTTCTGAGGTGACTCAGTGGATGGTGAATGTAGACCACCACGCAAATCACCCTTCAATTATTAAAAAGATATAATAAAACTAAATTCTGAGTAAATACATTATTGGCTTTAGATAGGGAATTATATTTACAGAATGATACTATTCAGCAAGTAGAGAAAAAGTGGATTTTTAAAACATTGCAGATGGTCTTCAATGCATAGGAAATGAGAATTACTTTCAGAGAAATTGGGGCTTGTAACTGTCCAATTTCTTGCCTATGCTTTCTTGGGTTATTTATGCAAAACAGACTGTGTGGCTTTTGGCACCCCAAAATAGAAACTGAGCAAGGAAATCATAGAACGTTAAAGTGTTCACTTATGCAATGCAAAGCTCTACTCTTATCTGAAAAGTAGTTTACTGATTTGTTGTTTTTGTGTTTTTGTTTGTTTTTGTTTTAAAGAAATGGAGACACGTTCACAACTTGTTTTGTTGGAGATATTATTTTTGGCCTTGATGATTGTTTTAGGTAAAATGCTAACTCTTCCATAAAAGAATCCATAAACGCTGGAAAAACAACTTATAATTATGGTTAATGTTTTGTGTGTGAGGTGTTCATTTGACAGGTTTGACTTTCTAAATTGGATTAAATGGTAAATGAAAATGAATGCTAGAAATACCCCATCACCATGTTTCTTCTCTGTGTTTTACACACTATATTAGGCAATTACTTATTTTAAATCTTTGTTCTGAATAACTTTTCATAAAGCATAGACTCTAGATTTAGATATGTTTTCATCATTCCTTCTTATTATAATTTCATAAATAATGGGTAACTATATAAAACAGGCACCCAAATGTCTGAATATGTTTGTACATATAAAACATACACATTAATCCCATAGTAAATTCTACAAAGCTAATTTTATAGACTTTTATTTGAACGTTTGAATTGGCATTTCAGAGACAAAATTTGGAGTTAAACAAAGTTGTCTGCAGTATCCTTCCACATCCTTTCTGGCTTTGCATTTCAACAGATTTTCTCACCCTTATCCAGTGACTTTATTTGTCTTTTTCACCCCTAAAAGTACCAACAATTTCTTTTTCACTCTTTTATCACTAAATCTACTTGCTGTCAAGTGACTCTGATTGATAGAAATTGTCTGACAGAGTAGAATTGTGCTCCACAGGGATTTCAATGGCTGATTTTTTTGAAGTAGATAGCCAGGATTTCCACCCAGAGGTGCCTCTAAGTGGACTCAGACTCCAGCCTTCCAGTTAGCAGCCAAGCCAGTTGATTTTATGCACCACCCAGTGACTCCTTCTTTTGTCACTAATCCCCATCAAAATTGTAGCTGTGTTGCAATTCTTCAGGGCATGCTTTCTCATCTAGAAATTAACAAAATAGTACAGTGGAATGGTAGATCAACAACCTTAGAAGCATATAACCCAAAGATTTTTCATAAATGAATGTTTTAAATGAATGGAGTCCCCTTTACTTTTGTAAAGATATATATGATTGAAGAAGTAAGAGGTCAAGGGCATGGTTACTCCTTTTTACTTCCTCTTCTAGAACACCCTTCCATCTACTATGGCTTCTAAAGGACTCCAAAAACAGACTTTGAAAATCCCTGATTTCAAATGTACACACACAAAACAAAGACTTAAAAAAGTGAAGTGGAAAAGGGGAGGCGGAGCCAAGATGGTAGAATAGACAAACGCTTCTGGCGAGCCCTCTTTACAACAACCCACTGCCGTCCAGTAGATTCCAACTCATAGCGACCCTATAGGACAGAGTACAACTACCCCATACCAGGCACTCCTTGGAAACTCTTTACAACAAAGACCCGAAAAAACAAGTGAAACAAGTATATTTGTGACAAGCTGGGAGCCCTGAGCTTCAAAGGCAAGCTTAGAAAACTAACAGAGGGGCAGGGGAGGAAGAGACTGTGCAGAAGCAGAGAGGAGTTACTGGACCTGAATGGCAGGGAGCCCTCAGGAAACATTCCCAGAGTTGCGGCGGCGGGCTGGTACTAGCATTCGGCTGCAGTTTCCTCAGAGAGAAGCAGCCAGCCACACTGCCTACTCACACTTCTGGAACCTGAAAAGAATGGCGCTCTCAGCAAAAGCTAAGGAAAAAAAAAATTTTTTTTTTTTTTTTTTTTTTTACTACTTGCATGTATTTTACCACTTCCTCCAACCCCCAAGCTGGCCTCAGCGGCTGAATTCCCTGGGCCTGAGGTAGGCCCTGTTGAGCACCTAGAGCCATCCTCCTGGCCTTAAGGAAGGAAAAAAATTGCAATTTGGGGGAAAAGATAGTTTACTAGCTCCACTAACTAGGGGAGCTCAAGACTGAAGTGGCTCCTGTCCAGGAATAAACTGTCCATGGACTTTGAGCACCTTTCCCTTTTGCATGGACCTGTGTGGGCCTATTTCGGGAGAATACGCCCTTGTTGGCAAACTCCAGCCATTTCAGCTGTGTGGTGGAGAGGTGGGTATTCGATGTTTGACATTGCTTTGCCTATTAAACAAGGTCCTCACCTACCCACATCAGGGACCTAAGGATTGGTAGCTCCACTCAGGTCACGCAGGCATCCATGATAGGGGTCCAAAGAAAACTGCTACCTCCCAGTCCTTACAACCAAAAACTTTGGGTGCCCATGCAACATCTGCAGAACCCACCCACCTGAATACTCTAGGGAACAGGTATGTGGTTTCCTCAGAGACACTCAGGGGTCAGTTCTCAGCCCCTGCTTTGTTCAGAGCATGACTCCCTGCTGCAATCAGATACCAGCATATACGTCAATCACCCCTGACCCTCTAAGACTGTAGGACAGAGCCTGTACCACACACTTGGTGATCAGCTACCTAGACACCTGAGCTGAATTCATACAAGAAAACTGAATGAACTCCTAGATTGATATACCTGATAACAGCTCCAGCCACCTGGGGACAGAACGTCAGAGCTCCAAAGACAAACATAATCAAGTTAGCTCTCTTGAGCAACCCATTGGGGTATACCAAAACAAAACAAAGCAAGCAGCTACAACATAGTAAGCAAGCATAAATTAATACAATAACCTATAGATGGCTCAGAGACAACAGTCAATATGAAGTCTTATAAAGAAACAGAGCATGATCACCTCAACAGGCTCTCAAAACAAAGAATCCAGGGATCTTCTAGATAAAAGTGCATGCCTGGAATTATCAGATGTAGAATACAAAAGTTTAATATACAGAACGCTTCAAGACATCAGTAAGGAAATGAGGCAATATGCAGAACAAGCCAAGGAACACACAGAAAAAGCAACTGAAGAAATTAAAAAGATTATTCAGGAACATAATGAAAAGTTTAATAAGCTGGAAAAATCCATAGACAGACAGCAGTCAGAAATTCAGAAGATTAACAATAAAATTACAGAAGTAGACAACTGAATAGAAAGTCAGAGGAGCAGAATTGAGCAAGTAGAAGCTAGAATTTCTGAGCTCAAAGAAAAATCACTTGGCACTAATATATTTGAAGAAGAATCAGATAAAAGAATTAAAAAAACTGAAGAACGCTTAAGAATCATGTGGGCTTCTATCAAAAGAAATAACCTACGAGTGATTGTAGTACCAGAACAGGGAGGGATAACAGAAAATACAGAGAGAATTGTTGAAGATTTGTTGGCAGAAAACTTCCCTGATATTGTAAAAGATGAGAAGATATCTGTCCAGGATGCTCATCGAACTACACATAAGGTAGATGTTCAAAGAAAGTCACCAAGACATATTATAATCAGACTTGCCAAAACCAAAGATAAAGAGAGAATTATAAGAGGAGCTAGGGATAAATGAAAAGTCACCTACAAAGGAGAGCCAATAAGAAAAAGCTTGGACTACTCAGTAAAAACCATGCTGGCAAGAAGGCAATGGGATGACATATTTAAAAAATTGAAGGAAAAAAATTGCCCGCCAAGAATCATATATCCAGCAAAACTGTCTCTTAAATATTAAGGCGAAATTAAGACATTTCCAGATAAACACAAGTTTAGGGAATTCGTAAAAACCAAACCAAAACTACAAGAAAAACTAAAGGAAGTTCTTCGGTTAGAAAATCAATAATATCAGGTATCAATCCAAGACTAGAATACTGGGCAGAGCAACTAGAAGTCAGCCCAGAGAGGGAAATTCAAAAAAACAAAGCAAGATTATTAAAAAAAAAAAAAAAAAAAGCTCAAAACACAGTAACTGCAATGTTATTATATTAAAGAAGACGACATTAAAATAATAAACAGGGACTAAGAGATGTGATCATACACCTTCCTATGGAAAAGAAGACACGGCCATACAAAGAAATAAAAGTTAGGTTTAAATTTTAAAAAATAGGGGTAAATAATAAGGTAACCTCAAAGGAGACGAACTATCCTACTCATCAAAATAAATTACAAGAAAAAAATAGAGACTCAGCAGAAAAAAAATCAACCAAACAAATATGAGGAAAGGACAATATATAAAGGTAATCTCAGCGCATAAAATTAAGTGGGAAAAAGAAACTGTCAACAACACACACAAAAAAAGACATCAAAATGATAGAACTAAATTCATACCTATCCATAATTATCATGAATGTAAATGGACTAAATGCACCAATAAAGAGACAGATAGTGGCAGAATGGATTAAAAAACAAGATCTCTCTATAAGCTGCCTACAAGAGACACACCTTAGACTTAGAGACACAAACAAACTAAAACTCAAAGGATGAAAAAATATATATCAGGCAAACAACAATCAAAAAAGGGTAGGAGTGGCAATATTAATTTCTGACAAAATAGGCTTTAATGTTAAATCCATCCGAAAGGATAAGGAAGGACACTATATAATGATTAAAGGGACAATACACCAAGAATATAACCATATTAAATATTTATGCACCCAATGACAGGGCTGCAAGATATATAAAACAAACTCTAACAGCATTGAAAAGTGAGATAGACAGCTCCACAATAATAGTAGGAGACTACAACACACCACTTTTGGTGAAGGACAGGACATCCAGAAAGAAGCTCAATAAAGACAGAGAAGATCTAAATACCACAATCAATCAACTTGACCTCATAGACATATACAGAACACTCCACCCAACAGCAACCAAGTATACTTTCTTTTCTAGTGCACATGGAACGTTCTCTAGAATAGACCACATATTGGGTCATAAAGCAAGCCTTAGCAGAATCCAAAACATTGAAATATTATAAAGCATCTTCTCTGACCATAAGGCCATAAAAGTGGAAATCAATAATAGGAAAAGCATGGAAAAGAAATCAAACACTTGGAAACTCAACAATACCCTGCTCAAAAAAGACTGGATTATAGAAGGCATTAAAGATGGAATAAAAAAAATTCATAGAATCCAATGAGAATGAAAACACTTCCTATCAGAACCTTTGGCACACAGCAAAAGTGGTGCTCAGAGAGCAATGTATATCAATAAATGCACACATCCAAAAAGAAGAAAGGGCCAAAATCAAAGAATTATCCCTACAACTTGAACAAATACAAAGAGAGTAACAAAAGAAAACCACAGACACCAGAAGAAAACAAATAATAAAAATTAGAGCTGAACTAAATGAACTAGAAAACAGAAAAACAATTCAAGGAATTAACAAGCCCAAAAGCTGGTTTTTTGAGAAAAACAGCAAGATTGATAAACAACTGGCCAAACTGATGAACAAGAGAGAAAGAAAAAACCCAAAGAAGGAATGAGATGGGCGATATTACAACAGACTCAACTGAAATTAAAGGAATTATATCAGATTACTATGAAAAATTGTACTGAAACAAATTTGAAAACCTAGAAGAAATGAATGAAATCCTAGAAACACACTACCTACCTAAACTAACACAAACAGAGGTAAAACAACTAAATAGACCCATAACAAAAGAAGAGATTGAAAAGGTAGTCAAAAAACTCCCAACAAAAAAAAAGCCCTGGTCTGGACCGCTTCACTGCAGAGTTCTACCAAGCTTTCAGAGAAGGGTTAACACCACTACTACTAAAGGTATTTCAGAGCATAGAAAAGAATGGAATACTACCAAACTCATTCTATGAAGACACCATATCCCTGATACTAAAACCAGATAAAGACACCACAAAAGAAGAAAATTATCCTATATCCCTCACGAACGTAGATGCAAAAATCCTCAACAAAATTCTAGCCGATAGAATTCAACAACATATCAAAAAAATAATTCACCATGACCAAGCAGTATTCATACCACGTATGCAGGGATGGTTCAACATAAGAAAAACAGTTAATGTAATCCACCACATAAATAAAACAAAAGACAAGAATCACATGATTTTATCAATTAATGCAGAAAAGGCATTTGACAAAGTTCATCACCCATTCATGATAAAAACTCTCAGCAAAATAGGAATAGAAGGAAAATTCCTCAACATAATAAAGGACATTTATACAAAGCCAACAGCCAACATCACCCTAAAATGGAGAGAGCCTGAAAACATTCCCACTGAGATCAGGAACCAGACAAGGATGCCCTTTATCACTGCTCTTATTCGACATTGTGTTGGAGGTCTTAGCCAGAGCTTTTTGGCTGGATAAAGAAATAAAGCGCATTCAGATTGGCAAGGAAGAAGTAAAAGTATCTCTGTTTACAGATGACATGACCTTATACACAGAAAACCCTAAGGAATTCTACAGAAAACTACTGAAACTAATAAAAGTTCAGCAGAGTATCGGGATACAAGATAAACATAGAAAATCAGTTGGATTCCTCTACACCAACAAGAACATCGAAGAGGAAATCACCAAATCAATGCCATTTACAGTAGCCCCCAAGAAGATAAAATACTTAGGAATAAATCTTACCAGAGTTGTAAAAGACTTATACAAAGAAAACTACAGTACACTTCTGCAAGAAACCAAAAGAGACTTACATAAGTGGAAGAACATACCTTGCTTGTGGATAAGAAAACTTAACATTATGAAAATATCTATTCTACCAAAAGCGATCTATACATTTAATGGAATTTCAATCCAAATCCCAATGACATTCTTTAATGAGATCGAGAAACAAATCACCAACTTCATACAGAAGGGAAAGAGGCCCTGGATAAATAAGGCATTACTGAAAAAAGAAGAACAAAGTGGAGGCCTTACTTTACTTGATTTTAGAACCTGTTAAACCACCACAGTACTTAAAACAGCCTGGTACAGGTACAACAGATACATAGGCCAATGGAACAGAATTGAGAATCCAGACATAAATCCATCCACACATGAACAGTTGGTATTTGACAAAGGCCCCAAACAGTTAAATGGGGGAAAATATAGCCTTTTTAACAAACGGTGCTGGCATAACTGGATATTCTTCTGCAAAAAAAATGAAGCAAGACCCATACCTCACTCCATGCACAAAAACGAGCTCAAAATGGATCAAAGACATAAATATAAAATCTAAAATGATAAAGATCATGGAAGAAAAAATAGGGACAACGTTTGGAGCCCTACCTAATACATGGCATAAACAGCATACAAACATTACTAAGAATGCAGAAGAAAAGCTAGATAACTGGGAGCTTCTAAAAATCAAACACCTATGCTCATCCAAAGACTTCACCAAAAGAGTAAAAAGACTACCTACAGATTGGGAAAAAGTTTTTAGCTATGACATTTCTGATCAGAGCCTGATCTCTAAAATCTACAGGATACTGCAAAAACTCAACTACAAAAAGACAAACAACCCAATTAAAAAAATGGGCATAAGATATGAATAGACACTAAAGAAGACATTCAGGTAGATTTTAACAGATATATGAGGAAGTGTTCACAATCATTAGCCATTAGAGAAATGCAGATGAAAACTACAATGAGATTTGATCTCACTCCGACAAGGCTGGCATTAATCCAAAAAACACAAAATAATAAATGTTGGAGAGGCTGTGGAGAGATTGGAACACTTATACACTGCTGGTGGGAATGTCAAATGGTACAACCACTTTGGAAATCATTTTGGTGCTTCCTTAAAAAACTGGAAATAGAGCGACCATACAATCCAGCAATCCCACTCCTGGGAATATATCCTAGAGAGATAAGAGCCTTTACACGAACAGATATATGCACACCCATGTTTATTGCAGCCCTGTTTACAATAGCAAAAAGGTGGAAGCAACCAAGGTGCCCATCAATGGATTAATGGGTAAATAAATTATGGTATATTCACACAGTGGAATACCACGCATTGATAAAGAACAGTGAGGAATCTGTGAAACATTTCATAACATGGAAGAACCTGGAAGACATTATGCTGAGTGAAATTAGTCAGTTGCAAAAGGACAAATATTGTATAAGACCACCATTATAAGAACTTGAGAAATAGTTTAAACTGAGAAGAAAACATTCTTTTGTGGTTATGAGAGGGGGGAGGGAGGCAGGGTGGGAGAGGGATATTCACTAATTAGACAGTAGATAAGAACTACTTTAGGTGAAGGGAACGACAACACTCAATACAGGGGAGGTCAGCCCAACTAGACTACACCAAAAGCAGTTTCCTGAATAAACTGAATGCCTCTTAGGCCCTTGTAGCAGGGGTTTAGGGACCATGATTTCAGGGGACATCTAAGTCAATTGACATAATAAAATCTATTAAGAAAACATTGTGCATCCCACTTTGAAGAGTGGCATCTGGGGTCTTAAACGCTAGCAAGCAGCCATCTAAGATGCATCAATTGGTCTCAACCCACCTGGATCAAAGGAGAATGAAGAACACCAAGGACACAAGGTAATTACGATCCCAAGAGACAGAAAGGGCCATATGAACCAGAGACTGCGTTATCCTGAGACCACAAGAACTAGATGGTGCCTGGCTACAACTGCTGACTGCCCTGACAGGGAACACAACAGAGAACCCCTGAGGGAGCAAGAGAGCTGTGGGATGATGCAGACCCCAAATTCTCATAAAAAGACCAGACTTAACGGTCTGACTGAGACTAGAAGGACCCCGGTGGTCATGGCCCCCAGATCTTCTGTTGGCCCAGGAAGGGAACCATACCCGAAGCCAACTCTTAAGACATAGATTGGAATGGACAATGGGTTGGAGAAGGATGCTGGTGAGGAGTGAGCTTCTTGGATCAGGTGGACACTTGAGACTATGTTGGCATCTCCTGCCCAGAGGGGAAATGAGAGGGTAGAGGGAGTTGGAACCTGGCAAAATGGACACGAAATGGGAGAGTGGAAGGAGAGAGCAGGGTGTCTCATTAGGGGGAGTGTAATGGGAGTATGTAGCAAGGTGTATATAAGTTTTTGTGTGAGAGACTGACTTGATTTGTAAACTTTCACTTAAACCACAATGAAAAAAAAAAAAGTGAAGTGATTTTGGCTACTTGTCTGAACTGTCACTCCCCTCCTAGTCAACCTCTTCATACTTTAAAAGCCTTTACATGGGGCTCCTGGTCCCTCATGCCCTTCCTAACTCCTCCTCCTGCCTTCCTGATAAAGTCGTCTTAATACTCTCTTGCTGCCATGTACTTTTTCTTAAAGTTTTTAAATGATACTCTGCTGCAATTGTTTGTGTAATCCATGGAGACAGAGGCTGTTTAACTCATTTTTATCTGCAGCTCCTAGCAGTGTCTGACCATAGCAGGTGCTCATTAAATGTTAACATAAGTCAATATTTTCTTTAGTGTTGACAAGAGCTGTTACACATTTTGCGACTGGCAGAAATAGAACTAAAAAATCAGTTCTCCCATCTCTGATCGTAAAGCTTTATCCACTATGTGATTTTGCTTGAGACTCCTTCCCAATAAGATTTGTGTTTTAAGAGTCAGTACCCTAACTCGAAAAGAATGAATAATATTAGAATTTCAGATGTAAAATAAAATTTAAGAAAATACAATTAAAACATTATATATCTATGCTGAAGTTTGTATAATGTGTCTTCTTAAGTAGTTGAATTTTTCTGTGATCACCTACGACTACCAAAAAAATTGTTTTCACTTGGGGTTTCGTTTTCCTACACGTATACTTCCTGATGTTAGTGTCGGCTTGTGGATGAGGATATTCACTCTGCCCTTTTCACCTGCTGTGACTGGTTGCTTTTTGCTTTGCGTAAATTTACCTCTCCCAACCAAACCCAGGACTTTACAACTCTACTCTCTACCCATTGGCTCTCTATCATGGAAAAGAATTGTGAAACCCTAGGAGCTCTGGTGGCACAATTGTTAAGCCGTCATCTGCTAACAGAAAGGTGTAGTTCAAACACACCAGCAACTCCACAGGAGAAAAGAACAATCGATCCACTCCTGTGAAGATTACAGCCTAGGAAACCCTGTAGGGAAGTTCTACCCTGTCCTATAGGGTCTGTATGAGTCCGAATCAACTTGATGGCACACAACAACAAGAGGACTGTCTGAGAAGTACCTGAGTGATGCAAACGGTTAATGTGCTCAGCTATTAACTGAAAGGTTGGAGGCTTGAGTTCACCAAGGGCTGCCTCAGAAGAAAGGCCTGGTGATCTACTTCTGAAAAATCATTGAAAACCCTACGGAGCACAGTTCTACTGTGACGCACATGGGGTCGCCATAAGTTGGAAATGACTCGAATGGCAATGAAGGAAAAACAAAGCCTGTCTGAAAACAGAACGGGCTATTTTAGAACATAAGAACTCAGTGTTGTTGGATGGTTATAGTAGAAGGTGGGCTATCAGTTATCCAGTTGTTCAGGAGGAAATGCATTCACCAAGGGAAGGATCGAGCACGTGTTCCCACCATTAGATGCACCAGTCTAGTCACATCTATGTCTTACATCGGTGCCTTCCTTTGTTAGAACAGATAACTGTCTGTGCTGCTAAGGTAAATCTCTGCACTTGTGTCCTAATCACATTTCCTCTACCAACTCAAAGACATCACCCCAGCAACTCTCCCACTGTTGCCTGCATCCTCAGTGTTCCACTGCACCATACAAACACAGTATAACCGTCCACGTCTTTAAAATCTGATAATATAACCAGGAGCTGATGATACCGAAGGAAGAAGTCCAAGCTTCACCGAAGGCACTGGTGAGAAACAAGGCTCTGGGAATTGGTGGAATACCAATTGAGAAGTTTCAACAAACGGATGCAGCCCTGGAAGTGCTCAGTTGTCTATGCCAAGGAATTTGGAAGACAGCTACCTGGCCAACTGACTGGAAGAGATCCCTATTTATGCCTATTTCCAAGAAAAGTGATCCAATTGAATGTGGAAATTGTCGAACAGTACCATTAATATCACATGCAAGTAAAATTTTGCTGAAGGTCATTCAAAAATGGCTGCAGCACCGTATTGACAAGGAACTACCAGAAATTCAAACCAAATTTAGAAGAGAACGTGGAACCAAGGATATCATTGCTGATGTCAGATGGATCCTGGCTGAAAGCAGAGAATACCAGAAACGTGTTTACCTGTGTTTAACTGACTATGTTGAGCCATTTGACTGTGTGAATCGTAACAAATTATGGATAACATTGCAGAGAATGGAAATTCCGGAACACTTAAATGTGCTCATGAGGAATCTCTATATGAACCAAGAGGTAGTCCTTCAAACAGATCAGTGGGATACTGCATGGTTTAAAGTCAGGAAAGGTGTATGTCAAGGCTATATTCACTCACCATACTTATTCAATCTGTATGCTGAGAAAATAACCCACAAACCTGGGTTATATGAAGAAAAATGGGGCATCAGGATTGGAAGAGGACTCATTAACAACCTGTATTATGCAAATGACACAACCTAGCTTGCTGAAAGCGAAGAGGACTTGAAGAACTTACTGATGAAGATCAAAGACCACAGCCTCCGGTATGGATTACACCTCAACATAATGTAAACAAAAATCCTCATAAATAGACCAATAAGCAACATCATAATAAAGAGAAAAGATTAAAATCGTCAAGGATTCCATTTTACCTGGATCTGCAATCAACACCCATGGAACCAGTAGTCAAGAAATCAAAAGACACATTGCATTAGGCAAATTGACTGCAAAAAAAAAAAAAAAAAAAACTCTTTAAAGTGTTGAAAAGCAAAATGTCACCTTGAGGACTAAAGTGCGCCTGACCCAAACCATGGTGTTTTTGATCACCTCATATGCATGCGAAAGCTAGGCAATGAATGAGGAAGCCAAAGAAGAATTGACAACTTTGAATTGTGGTGTTTGCAAAGAATATTGAATATACCATGGACTGCCAAAAGAACGAAACAGTTTGTTTTGGAAAAGGTACAACCAGAATGGTCCTTAGAGGGAAGGATGGCGAGACTAGGTCTTACATATTTTGGACATGTTATCAGGGGGGATTAGTCCCTGGAGGAGGACATCATGCTTGGTAAAATAGAGGGTCAATGAAAAAGAGGAAGACCTTCAATAAGATGGATTGACAGTGGCTACAACAATGGGCTCAAGCATAGCAACAATTGTGAAGATGGCGCAGGACCAGGCAATGTTCGTTCTGTTGTGCATAGGGTCGCTATGGGTCGGAACCAACTAAATGGCACCTAACAACAACATGTTTAAAATAACCCTCTTCACCGTTTACCTCCATCTACTTACCACCACTCTTTTCTACTCTGCCTTGCTTGAGACTTCTAGAAACAGACCCTACGTTCATAGCAGTTTTCTCCCTTTTTCTTTCGTCTTATTATCTCTTTAAAATCATCTCTAGTCAGCCTTTTGTTATTCTGAAACTGTTTGCAGAAAAATCACCAATCATGTTCATGTCCCAAACTCATCTCAGAATTATCTCATAAGAGAGTGGGACACCTAAAATTGTGAGTCCCTTCTTCTGAGTATTGAGAATTGTCTTTGGTACCCTTGATTCCATATGCCACCACAAGGGTCTGTTGAATTTTTTCACTTTGGAAACACCTCGAGGCAGAAAAACAGAAAGACTTATGAGGTTGTTAGCTACCACTGTAACTGTTCACCACAGTTTATCAGCTGAGTCTTGAAACTGGCCAACGGGATACAGTACACAGGCCATAAAAATTGTCTGCTTCCATCCCTTCTCTGCTTGCTCCATCTTACTGTCTTTTCATGAAAACTCCTCATTTTCCTAATCTTTACATTGGAGTGCCTCAGGAAATAATTCTTGGACCATTTCTCTATCATTATTATATTTGGTACTTAGTTGACCTTACATTATCCCACCAAAAAAAAAAAAAAAAAACCACAGTGCCACCGAGTCAATTCCGACTCATAGCGACCCTATAGGACAGATTAGAACTGCCCCATAGAGTTTCCAAGGAGCACCTGGCAGATTTGAACTGCCCACCTTTTGGTTAGCAGCCATAGCACTTAACCACTACGCCACCAGGGTTTCCCTACATGATCCCATGATTTTAAAATCATCTCGATGTTAAATCACAACTTCTTATTTACCTCTATCCTAGGGTTGGGAATTCAGGTACCTATTCAATATCTCCACTCAGATGCTTGGTCAAAACCTAACTCTGCAGTCCATCACTCTCAGTCCTCTCATTCCAATTTACTTATGTTCTTAGCACTTGTTGCAAATATGCATATGATGTATCTGTTTTGCCTGTATCTAACAAAATAAAGCCACAAGTTGTTGTCAAGTCTACCCCACCTAATGGTGACCCCACTTGTGTCAGAATACAGGAGAGCTCCATAGTATTTTCAGTGGCTGATTTTTCAGTATTAATAACCAGGACTTTCTTCCAAAATGCCTCTGGTGGACTTGAACTTCCAGCCTTTAAGTTAGCAACCAATCTCATTAACCAGCTGCACTACCCAGAAACTCCCAAACAATAAAGCAGAGGCAGATAATTTGCCTCTTTTTTCACTTCTGTATCCAAAGGGCCTACTACAATACTTGGTACATAGTAAAAAATTAGTGATCAATAAATTCAGTCACCCATCCACCCACCCACCCACCCATCCATCCACCCACCCAGCCAGCCAGCCAGCCAGCCATGCACCCACCCACCCACCCACCCATCCACCCATCCACCCACCCACCCACCCACCCATCCATCCATCCATCCATCCATCCATCCATCCATCCATCCATCCATCCATCCATCCATCCATCCATCCTTCCATCCATTTGTTCATTAATCCATTCGGTGGTTTTCTTTGTCTAGGTACTAGGTCTAAGATTACGTGTACTGACACTGTCAAAGTAACAAGTAGTGTATTTGGGGATGGCAAGTGGATAAAGAGAAATAGGGATGTGGCAAAGCTAATAGAGACAAACTGGCAGACAGAAATAAATCTGTGTCTGTAGGCTAATAATAGCAGGACAAGTTGGATGGGAACATAGTTGCTGCACTTAGAGTGTGTCCCTGACTGACAAGCCCACCCACTCAACTGGAGTTCAGGAGAGAGGTCAAGTCAAGAGACAGAATTTGGAACTCATCTGCCTAGGGGTGATAGTTAAAACTGACATATCCTGAGTTCCTGTCAGCAGCTGCTCCTACTAACTCAGGAACTTTCCATTAACATTTAAATTGACTGTCAAGTCCATAATTTTGTCCTTTCTCCTCCCTCAATTACCCACTTCCTTCTAAAATGTTGAAGTCCTCCCTGTCCACTAGCACGTATAACATTGTCTATACATTTCTCCAGTATTTTCCAATTTCAAAATAATTTCTTGTTACTGATCAGTCTAGCTCCATTTTATTTCTCTAGCTCTTCATTTTCTTACATCGTAAGCATATGATCTATTGGGAAATCAGCACTCGTGTGACTCTCTGCCCCTCCTTTGGGCTACCCAATCAGGGTCTCAGGCCTAGAACATTTCCTTGTATGAAGATGGCACTATTTGTACTGGCATTCTGCTTTTTGAGTGTTATTTCCCTGATCTGGGCTGTGGGGAAGTTCTAATCTGCCCTACGAAGTCACAATGAGTCGGAATTTTTTTGGGGGGGGAGGGGGTCAATGTTTATTTCTTTGTTCTGTTTATGCATGTACATCCCATGGTACCTGGTCAATCAGGTACTGCTATCTCTGTTCCCCCTGGAAAGGAAACAGGATCCTTTGACTGCAGCACAAGAAGGGTGCATGCAGCCCACGATGCGGCATCAGCTTTGAAGAGTGACCCACTGGCCATGGGGGACTGATGCTCATTATTGAAGGTGATTTTATTCTCATTCCTATGAATAAATGCTGCTGCACCCACTGCCTATATGTCTGTCTTGGAGAGTCTGTCCCCTGTTAACTATGGACTGAGCTGACACCCTGGTGCTGTGACTCCTGGCCATGAGAATCCTCATGCTCTTTACTGTTCTCCATGTGGTGGGACCTTTCTGGTGGTAGCAACTGGTGTTGCTCAGACATTATTTCACTTCAGCCGTTGTACTGAAATTGAATTCTTCAAGATCATCACTCACAAATCCACTTATATATTTTTTCAGTCTTCTTTCTCCTGGACTTCTCAGTAGAATATGACACCATTGGCCATCGCCTCTTTCTTTACATTTTTTTCTTGCTTTAGTTTTCCCAATGTAACTTAACTAAGCCTGATTTTTTCATATCACGTTTCTAAACTTGGTTCTTCTCTGAACA
Source organism: Loxodonta africana (assembly GCF_030014295.1). NCBI lineage: Eukaryota > Metazoa > Chordata > Mammalia > Proboscidea > Elephantidae > Loxodonta > Loxodonta africana. The sequence goes on along the minus strand of NC_087343.1, from coordinate 99,264,446 downwards.
ATTTAATTATTTTTTTCTATTTTTTTTGCCTTCAAATGAGAATAATTCTCAAAACTCTGCCATTGATTCTATGTTACTTCTTCCATAGTCTCTTGCCTTCGGAAGACTCATCTAACCTCGTGAGTTTGAAGTTCAACACTAGGTATATGTCTCCCCAATCTATAAACCCTGCTTTTCTTCTTGGTTCTCCTTATTCTAGTAATATATAAAATATGCTATCTCCTTGCTGTGTGTATTCAGTTGCATTTACTGCAGATATGTGTGTATATATATATATATCAACATGTTCAAAATATAACTCTTAATATTTAATATATACTGTCTTCCCAAAGGCATCCCTGGGTTGCACAAATGGTTAAGAACCCAATTACTAACAGAAAAGTTAGCAGTAAGAATCCACATAGAGGTGCCTCAGAAGAAAAGCATGGTAACCTGCTTCCAAAAGATCACAGCCTTGGAAACCTTATAGAATATAGTTCCATTCTGTGAACACAGATGGCCAGGAGTCAGAATCAACTCTGTGTTGTGGTTTTTGTTAGATGCCATCCAGTCAGTTCGAACTCATAGCGACCCTATAGGACAGAGTAGAACTGCCCCATAGGGTTTGCAGAGAGTGGCTGGTGGATTTGAACTGCCCACCTTTTGGTTAGCAGCCAAGCTCTTAACCATTATGCCACCAGGACTCCATGGAATGTAGTTCCGTTCTGCAAACATGAGGAGGCCATGAGTCAGAATCAATTCTGTAGTAACTAGTTTTTTATTTTTTGTTTTCTTTCTTGTCTTCTCAAATAGATTTTTATGTTACTTAGCAGTATAAGCTCTGCCTTATACTTCTTTCCAAGAAATGTTGTTAACTATTTAATAATTAATTATTGCTTTAGATGCAAAAAGAAAAAAAAGAACTCAGGTGTTTTATTTCTTTATATAGATTACCAGCATACATAAAGCTGTATCAAGGTTTCTGACTATTTAATTGGTCAGCCCATTTTACCAGAACTTCCCCATAGGGTTTCCAAGGCCGTAGTCTTTACAAAAGCAAATCACCACATCTTTCTTCTGCAGAGCTGCTGGGTGGGTTTGAACTGCTGACCTTTCATTTAGCAATCAGACACTTAACGTCTGCCTCTTATGCGTGAAAAAGCTGGACAATGACTAAGGAAAACTAAAAAAGAATTGACACATTTCAATTGTCGTGTTGGTGAAAAATATTGAATATATCATGAACTGCCAAAAGAACAAACAAATCTGTCTTGGAAGACAGACAGAATGCTCTTCAGAAGCAAGGATGGTGGGACTTTGTCTCACATATTTGGACACGTTATCAGAAGGGACCAGTCGTGATAGGATAGGAGGACATCATGCTTGGTAAAATAGAGGGTCAGCGAAAGATAGGAAGATGCACAACAAGATGGACTGATATAGTGGCTGCAACAATGGGCTAAAGCATAGCAACAATTGTGAATACGGCACAGAACGAAGTTCTTAACAGTTTGAGGCTTAAAGTGTTTGGTACTTTAGGAAAACAGAATGATATTAATCGTACATACGTATGTACTTACATTCACACCCACTTTTGTTGATAATGCTTTTAATCATACTAAACTTCGTATTATACCCCCATATGCCAGATATGGAGCCCTGGTGGTACAGTGCTTAAGAGCTTGGATGCTAACCAAAAACTTGGCAGTTCTAATCCAACCCTGGTGGCATAGTGGTTAAGAGCTATGGCTGCTTACCAAAAGGTCTCCAGTTAGAATCCACGAGGTGCTCCCTGGAAACCCTATGAGGCAGTTCTACTCTGTCCTGTAGGGTCACTATGAGTCGCAATCGACTCGATGGCAATGGGATACCACATATGGCCATCAGTCCTACTCTGATCCTGTGTCTTGTTTGAAAAACTAAAACTTCCTCTGGAGACAGCAGTTGAACAGTCAGAGTGTTGGCAGAACTCTGATTGTGATCTCTAGTCAAAACCAATGCCTACATTCCTGGCCATCCCCCTCTATGATTCAATGCCTAATAACCTGCTTACCGGGCAGCAGAATTTCCAAGCAATAGGAATTTGCCCGAGTTGAACTTTTGCCTCTTTGAAATGTTTAGAGTTCTTACTTGCTTGAAGAAATTTTGAATTTGAGAAACTTTAAATGTTCTAACAAAAATGTATATAGAAAATATCATACAGATCTGCAAAGATACAGGTAAGCAGAGACATGATTGCAAATTAATATTTTAACCAATAAATAGGGTTTGGACCACTGAATTCACAGTCCGATTGTTTGGAAAAAAGAAGAAACCTTGGGAGTTTTGAAGAAGAGATGTCGTAAAGGTAAGAAAAGTTTTTCAATTTAAAGAAAAGGAAAGATGAAACAGGAAACACTGAGGTTTAAAGGAAAAGGAAAAATGGTAATTCAGGTCACGTGAGACTAATCAGAAAACCATATAAAACAGACGAAATAAAAAAAAAAATTTTTTTTTTTAATCTTACTGTAGGGGCATGCTGTTATCAAAGCAGTATAATTTTTAATTAGAATAAAAGACAATTACATAGAGAGAAAAGCACCATGACAGCGTCTTTAAAAATATATCAGTGATAGAGAACATTTATTTCATTACGTGAGATCAAATTCAAGAATTTCAAAGAATTGGCATGATATGAAAAATCAACTTTTTAACAGCCTAGCTCCTTAGCTAAATGATTTTGATATGTGCACAAGAACTTGTAAACAACACACGTTGTTGTTATTGTTGTTGTTTGGTGCGATTGAGTTACTCCCTACTTACAGCAACTCTATGTACCATACAAGGGAACATTTCCTGGTCCTGTGTCATCCTCACAATTGTTGCTATGTTTGAGCCCACTGTTACAGCCACTGTGTCAATCCATCTCGTCTTCCTCTTTTTCGCTGACCCTTTACTTTACCAAGCATGATGTCCTTCTCCAGGGACACATTCATGCTTAGAAAAAAAAAAAAAAATCAAAAGTAACAGCTAGTGGTTTATGGTAGTTAGTAGAGTTTAGGTGCTTAACATCACTCAGTCTTAATTTGATAATTTGATCAAGGTTGTAAAAGAAACACCACTATATAACTATATATATAATGCATGTAAATGTTTCTATTATATATTATATAACTATGCAGTTATGTATAATATCACGTTGTTGGAACACAGTTATATGTTAGAAAATATCTTACACTATTTATTTTTATTACCTTAATGCATACAAAATTGTAAAATGCATTTATCATTATTTTCAATTTATATATGAGGCAAATGGGATTAAGAGATATTAAGCAACTTCTAGACCACACAAACCAAAGCCAAACCCACTGCTGTCAAGTCAATTCCGACTCATAGCGACCCTATAGGACGGAGGAGAACTGCCCTATAGAGTTTCCAAGGAGCACCTGGTAGATTTGAACTGCTGACCTTCCGGTTAGCAACTGCAGCACTTAACTACTACACCACCAGGGCTCGTGCTCTTTCTACCATGGTATATTGCTTCCCTTACATGTGAATAGAGATGAGGATATAAATTGCATGGATTAATTCTTTATATCTCAAATATAGCCTGATTCTATGCTTCAAAATCCACAGAAATATTCTGGTTTATTTGGGATAAAATTCATCAGTCCAGGAATCTTCAATTATAATGAAAATACTGTTAAAAGGATAACATATGGTTATCTTTGACTACCAAATTTCCTAGTCCAAGTTAGTCTATCAGATCAATATACAACAGTGACAAAATGGAGGAAGGAAGCTCAAAGGGAAAGTCTTGGAAAGCCAAGCTCAGAATGGTCCCCCTGCAAAAAACCTAATAATGTCCCCCTGCAGTCAGGACTATATAGGGAGGGGACACACTGAGTTACTTGACTAAGGGAATCAGGCACCAAAATAGGAAAGGAAGTGTGTGACCACCAAAAATGAATTTCTTGAATTTCAAATGGTGGTTTTTTTTTTTTTATATCTTAGGACATTAGGCCAAAATGGAAATTGATATAATTACCACACTTCATTTTGGGTTCATTGATTTTAGCATGCATATGTTTTCACATGGTATTTTCAATCACATCATATGCACGTGAAAGCTGGACAATGAATAAGGAAGACCAAAGAAAAATTGACCACTTCGAATTGTGGTTTTGGCAAAGAATACTGACTGTAGCATAGACTGCCAAAAGAATGAACAATCTGTCTTGGAAGTACAACCAGAATGCTCCTTAGAAGCAAGGATGGCATATCTTACATACTCTGGACATGTTGTCAGAAGGGATCAGTCCCTGGAGAAGGACATCATGCTTGGTAAAGTACAGGGTCAGCAGAAAAGAGGAAGACCCTCAAAGATATGGATTGACACAGTGGGTGCAACGATCGGCTCAAGCATAACAATTGTAAGGATGGCGCAGTATCAAGAAGCGTTTCATTCTGTGGTACATAGGGTTCCTGTGAGTCAGAACTGACTCAAGAACACCTAAAAATGTTTCCGTATCTTAAATTCATTGAAATAAGGATGTATATTACATAAAAGAAAAAAAAATTTTATTACATATTACATGATAAGAGACCATGGATAATACTTATATTGGCATCATTTTTATTTCTTAGTAATGGTATATCTTACAACTGATGTCACCTTAGTTTTGACAAATGATAGCAAGTGAGGCTTATGTCAGAATCAGAAGAAAATGTGTGCAAGCCTCTTAGATCTTCCACTAGCACTCAGTATCAGTTCCAAGACAAATACTATTCTAGTTTGAACTTTGCTTGTCTTTAATTGTATTGCTAGTATCTCATAAATGTGCCATTCAAGATCCTTGTCTGCTCCATTCCCCTATGAAGATGATGTAATGTTAATTGACAAAAAGAGTTAATGACATTTTTTTTATAAACAGCATTTTAAAAAGCTTTGTAGGCTTCATGGCATTTTAAGCAGAATCTTACAACCTCATATGATTCAGAATACTTTCACTTTTCAATTATTTTTAAAAAATTTCTAGATGCTTGATTTTTGTAACTTTCTGAAGTCAAAATAAATATTTTAGCTAATTAGCTGGTCTGATGTGTAAAGACTGAGTTCAGCCTAAAAGAAAGTCTTCAGACTAATAAGTTGACTGATGGTTAATAATTTCTGAAAGTAAAAGCTTTGATCTGTATGTTTCTAGCTGGATTCTCAGTTTTTATTTTGTTTTTTAGTAAGGCATAGTTTCCCATGCTGTAACATATGGTTTCAATATTTGAGCATTCTCAGCCATTTTCCCCATATGTTTGTTGTAATCAACTAACCACACACATGACCAAATCCTGCCCTTAGACAAGCACAGTGAATGCTCACTGGGGTTGAGGAAAACAGCACATTCTCACACAGCTATCTATGACCCACAAATCAGATTTCTGTCACTGTTCACACAATAATAAATGGTGCAAAAAAATGATTATTAATATACTTAAGAGGTGATGCTGATTGCATCTGAGTTCTGTTGATCTAAGAATGTCTGTAAATAGCTGTTTGACAAGAGACTTGTTGAAAGATTTGGGAAAAGTTGCGTAGGAAGACGTGCATGCATTGGGTAGGAGATAGGGAGCCTCAAAAATTGCTTATCATGTGGCATGTCAGAATTATCAAAGGCATTATTCATTTATTTCATTTATTCCACAATTGGAGGCACTTTTAGGCCTGATTATACAGAATCTTCTTGGAGCTTATATTCTAGAGGGGCAGTGTAAACAATAAGAAAGTAAAGTAATAAGTAAAACAGGAAATTTATATAAGGAGGATAATGTCATTTGGGGTGATGGGAGTATTTTTTCTAGGGTAAGTAAAGTCCCCTCTTTGAGGAGGTGATGTTTGATGACCTGAGACCACAATGATGAGGAGACAGTCATGTAAGAGAATGCTAGACAAAAGGAAAGCCCTAAAGCTAGAACGATCTCATGGTTCTGGATGGAGGTGGCATCAGAAGTAGAGGCAGGGACCAGACTACGCAGATTGAGAGAGACCGTGGTAAATATTGGGGATATTAGCCTGAGTTCACTGAACTGTTTTAAGCAGAGAACTGAGGCAAATTGATTATGCATTTATATTTATATATCCCACTATGTTGCTTCACAAAACAAATGATCACAACAATTATAATAATTTAGGCTAGCAGTGGAAGATATCGAAAATGTAACTATTTGTTGGGAGTGAACTTTGTGTCAAGTGGCAGGGCCATTTTAAGAACATAATATATCATTTTGGTTTTCTCAAGTATAAAGTCCTAACCTACATATAAACTACCTCAGAGGAACTCTTCCTGTGAGTGATAAAAAGAAAAATAAGACATGGAATGAGCTAAATATGAGTGCTACATAAGTGACATAAATACATTTATGTCAATGATAATCCTTAGGAAAATTTGAACCGAAGTATTGCGATTATAGAAATTTTTGAAAAGTTGAATGTTTTTGAAAATAGAAAAAACGGCTTTATTTTGAAAACATAAAATGATTTTGAAAAACTGAAGTTTGGTAGATGTAGATACGATAAATCTTCCAATGCTTCTATGCAACTTCAATTTTGACAAAATTTTATTCATTTTAAATGTGATATAGTGACATTCACACATTAATATTGGAGGTGTTAGAATTCTTTGAAGAAGGTTTAATTTTCAAAATAGCAAAAGGAAATTTTTTGATTTGTAAGGAAGTATTTATCCCCACATCTAATTCTCAACCTTTTGTTTTCAAAGAGATGACTAAAGTAAAAAATCATAGAAAAAAGTTAAAAATATGGCAATCTTTAACAAATATTTGTAGACAGATTTACATTCTGAATATTTTCTATTTTGAAGTGTTTAGATTATGAAGTTCGGTGGCCCTTTCAAATAGTTATACATGTTCAGTGAAACGCAGAAATTTATATTGAAACATTGCCCTCCAAAAAACTACAGAAATCTGTGGTCTGATAAACATAGGATGATGGAATTTTGTGTAGTGATTTTAAGAAGGCATGGGCTTTGTAATTTACTTCGTAGGCAAACGCAGGAATTACCAATTCTTTGACTGCATCATTAAGAATAGGCTATGATAATTTTTTTTTTTTTTTTATGATATGCTGTGGCAATAAAACCACCACAAATTTCAATAAACTCCACAAATAGGAACGTTGATTTCTTGCTTATGCTAGAAATCAAGGCCACCATCTATGTTTCAAAGGGTGGGGCCACATATACCTGATTTAGATGCTTCTGAAGATGAGATTTTGGACTTAGTGTAGATGCTGAAATGGGCTGACTTTTGGGGATGCCGAGATGTGATCAATATTTGGGGGCCAGAGAGTTTTTAAAAAGACTTGTTGAAGTCTTAACCCCTGTACCTGTGAAAGTGACCCTGTTTGGTAATAGTGTTTTTTGTTTTAGTTATCAGTTAAGTTAAATGAAGTCATACTGGAGTATGATGGCTCCTAATCTTAATCCATTCTGAGCGGTATTTTATAAAGGGAATAACAGACATGGAGAAAAAAGTCACCTACAGGGAAAGACAGACACCATGTGATAATGGAAGCAGACACATCTCTAACCAGCAAAGGAATGTCAAGGGTTGCCAGAAGTCACCAGAAACGAGTAGAAAGGCTTGGAACAGTCCTCTCAAAGCCCTCAAAAGGAATCAACAGTTGAAACCTTAAATTTGGATTTCCATTCCCCAGAAATGTGAGAAAATAAATTTCTGTTCTTTAAAGCTACCTGCTTTGTGGTATTTTGTTATGACAGCCCTAGTTAAACAAGACAAAGTTTAGTGGGCAGGAAGGTTCTGCCTCTTACAGTCACTTATGAATCCAGGTTGATGGAGGCTCTACCATTCTTCCTTTGATTTGGTTTTGTTTTGGAAATTTTATTTTATTCATAAAATCTGAAAATCAACAATTTAAATTGTAAAACTCAGAGGTTTTTAGTATATTCACAGTGTTCTGCAAATGTCACCACTATCTAATTTCAGAATATTTCCATCAAATTCTTTGTCCAATTTTTGGTTGAGTTGTCTTTTTGTTAAGTTGTAAGGGCTCTTAGTATATTCTGCATATAAAACACTCATCCAGTATATATAAACCCAAAACTCATGGCCATCGAGTCAGTTCCAACTCATAGCGACCCTAATGATACAACATATGACTCCCCCAAATTTTCTCTCATCTGTAGGTTATCTCTTCACCCTCTTTATAAAATGCTTTGATGTGTGAAAGTTTTTCATTTAATAAAGTCTAATTAATCTATTTTGTCTTTTGCTGTCATGCTTTTGTGTCGTATGTAAAAGTCCATTATCAAAACCTATATCCTGAAACATCGCCTATATGTTTTCTTTTAAAAGTTGTATGGTTATATTTCTTACATTAAGTCTTTTGATTTATTTTGAGTTGATTTTTATATATGGTCTGTGGTATGCATCCAGCTAAATTCTTCTGCCTGTGGAAATCCAATTGTCTCAACACCATTTGCTAAAGAAACAATTCTTTTCCTGGTGGTGCAGTGATTAAAGCACTTGACTGTTGACTGAAAGGTCGGTGGCTCAAGACCACCAGCTCATCCACAAGAGAAAGCTGTGGCAGGCTGCTCCTGTAAAGATTACAGTCTTGGAAAACCTATGGGGCAGTTCTACTCGGTATCTGAGGATGCTATGAGTCAGAATCAACTTGATGGCACTACATTTGGTTTTTGGTTTATTCTTTCTGCATTGAATGGACTTAGCATCCTTGTCAAAAATTAATTGACAATAAATGTATAAATGTATTTCTGGGATCTCAGTTGTCTTCCATTGGTTTATATGTCTATTATTACACCATTACCAGGCTGTTTTATTACTGTGGCTTTATAGTATGTTATGAAATCGAGATGGGTGAGTCCTCCTACTTTGTTCTTTTTCAAGATTTCTTTGACTACTTGAGGCTCCTTTCAGTTCCATATAAATTTGTAGAATGGCTTTTTCATTTTTGCAGAGAAGGATGTTTTGGTATATGTTATGCTTTCATTTTTGCTTGACTCTAAGTATTCTGCAATTTTTCTTTTGGTTCTTCTTTGACCCGTTGGTGTTTAATAGTGTGTTGTATAATTTTCACATTTTTATGTATTTTCCAGTTTTCCTTCTGTGATTAAATTTTGGTTTCATTCCAATGTGTTTATAAAGATGCCTTGTATAATTTTAAAATTTTCAAATTTGTTCAAATTTTCTTTGGAACATAGCATATGGTCTGTCCTGAGGAATGATCCATGTGCACTGGAGAAAGATGTCCATTTTACTGTTGTTTGCTGGAGTGTTGTATATAAGTTAGATCTAGTTGTTTGATAGCATTGTTAAACTTCTCTATTTGTTGATCTTCTCTGCAGATATTCTATTATTGAAAGTGGTATATTAAAATCTCCAACTACTATTATATAAGTATCTATTTCTCACTTCAATGCTGTGGTATTTGTTACATACATTTTGGAGCTCTGATATTACGTGCTTATATATTTATAATTGTTATATATTCTTGATGAACTTATACTTTAATCATTGTATAATGTTCTTTTTCTCTTATACTAGGTTTTGACTTAAAGTCTGTTTTGTCTGATATTAATATAGTCATTCCAGCTCGCTTTTGGTTACTATTCACATGAAATAATTTTTTTTCCATTCTTTTACCTTCAACCTATTTGCGTCTTTGAGCCTAAGACATATACAGCACATAGTTGTATCATGTTTTTTTAATCCTTTCTGCAACTCTCTGTCATTTGATTGGAACATTTAGTCTATTTACAAACATGATAATTAGTGATAGGAAAGGACTTACCTCTATCTTATTTATTTAGATATTCTTGTCTTATACTTTCTTTACCCCTCATTTCCTCCAATATTGCCGTTATTTGTGTTTTGTTGATTTTTTATATTGAAGCTTTTGATATCCTTCTTTCCTTTTGTGTAAAATTTTTAGATATTTTCTCTATGGTTATCATGAGGATTACATTTACCATCTTACATCTGTAATAATCTAGTTTAAATTGATACCAACTTCTGTAACATACAAAAACTCTATTCCTATATTACTTCCCCCCGCTCAGGTTATGTTATTGTTTTCATCTATCACATCTTTATACATCACGTAGCCTCTAGAATAAAATTATACTTATTTTTTTAAAGCTAGATATAATAGCTAGAATTAGCAACTAAAAATACCTTAAAATTTGTCCTTACGATGGCCAATGAAATTACCTTTAATGGAGTTTTTTTTTTTTTTCCTATGCACAGCTTCAAGTTGCTGTCTAGTGTCCTTTCCTTTCCAACCGAAGGATGCCCTTTAGCATTTCTAGTAGGGCAAGGCAGTGTTAACAGTCTCCCTCAGTTTTTGTTTATCTGAGTATATCTTAATTTTGCCCTCATTCTTGAAGGACAGTTTTGTCTGTTACAGTGTTTGTGGTTGACAGTTCTTTTCTTTCAGTACTTTAAGTATGTTATTCCACTGCCTTCTAGCCTCCAAGTTTTCTGATGAGAAATAGGCACTTGATCTCATTGGCAATATTTGTATGTACAGCTTGCTTCTATTTGCTGCTTTCAGGATTCTCACTTTGTCTTCAGTTTCTGAAAGCTTGATTATGATGTGTCTTGGTGCGGACCTCTTTGGATTTATTCTACTTGGAGTTTGTTGGGCTTCTTGGATTTCTAGATTTATGTCCTTCATCAGATTTGGAAGGTTTTCTGCCACTATGTCTTCAAATATTCTTTCTGTTCCTTTTTTCTCTCTCATCTTCTTTTGGATTCTTATGATATGCATATTAATTTGCTTGATGGTGTTCCACATTTTCATTAAGTTATATTTAGCAGCCTCGACTCTTCTCTCTTATTGCTTTGTAATTTTGATTATTCTCTAGTTCACAGATTCTTTCTTCTGTCAGCTCAAATGTTCTGCTAAGGCCTCCCAATGAGTTCTTATTTCAGTTATTGTATATTTCAGTTGCAATATTTCTGTTTTTTAATAAGTCAATCTATTTATTTTTATTCTCATTTTGTTAACACAGAGTTTTTCCGATTGCCTTTAGTTCTTGTCTGTATTTTCATTTAGTTTTTTGAGCTTATTTAATATTGTTTATTGTACTATATCTTTCCAATCTGTTAGTTATGTAGGCTACCACGGAGACAATTTTACTGCTTTCATCTCATTCTTTTGAGTGCATTATCATTTACAGTTTATTTGTCTGCCTTGTGATTTTTTTTTTACTGATACTGGGATATTAGACTATTACAATGTGTTAGCTTTCTCAATTTCCCTGCGTACACGGTGCTTTCGAAAGTGCTAATTTCTGCAAGAAACTTTTAGACAAATATAGTATTTAGTCCTTCTGTGACTCCTAGACTGATCAAGAAAACATGTGCTAATCAATGAGCCTTTAGGATGGCAAGCCTTCAAACTTTGTTTACTACTTCCTCCCCTGCTCAGTGAGGGCTGCAGTTCAGGCCAGACCAAAGTCTCAGTCCTTCAGTTTGCACCAAAATAGGTCAGACCATGTACCTATTTTGTATCTACCTACCTAAAGAGTCCTCCAGGAAGATCTGTCCTATTTACTGCATAGGCATAGATTGGGGCCCTTCTTATTCATAGGAGAGCTGTGGGTTGGCTGGGGCTGCAGCTCTGGTTCCAATGAAGCCATTTGTCTGTTGCATAGAGAAGGAGAAGAGTGGGGGCAGTGGAAGAAAAGAATTTTCTATTGTGTAAAATTCGTTCTTATCTTGTTTCAGTTTGTGACTCTTTGATGTCATACTTTACCTACCTTTTCAGAGTTCTTATAAAATTAAGTACACCTTTCTAGTAGATTTTCTCGGTGTTCACATGACAAGGGTTAAGATCCTAGACCTGCTTATGCTACCATTTTCATGAAATCTGTATTGTTTTTAATGTAAGCCTTTACAGCTATAAATTTTCCTCTATAACTCCTTCTGCAGCATCCCTTAATTTCTGGAACAGTGTGTTTTATTTTCTCATTCATCTTACAGTATTTTTTAATTTGTTGTGATTTCCATCCAAATTGGTTATTTAGGAGTATGCTGATCAACTTCAAATATTTGTGAGTTTTTCAATTTTGTTTCTGTTATTCATTTCTAAATTCATTTTGATTTGGTCAGAGACTACACTTTGTTTCATTGTGTTTGGAGAATATATTTTGTATGATTCCAATCTTTTAAAATTTATCAATACTTGTTTTGTAGCTTAACATGTTGTTATTCCTGGAGAATATTCCATGTGCACTTGAAAAGAACGTGTATTCTTTCGTTTGGTGGATTGTTCTATAGCTGTTAGGTTTGGTTAGATTTTATTCTTGTTAAAATTTTCTACTTCTTTCCTTAACTTTGTCTATTTATTCTATCCACCATTTAAAGTCGGGTATTGAAGCTTTCAACTATTAGTATTGAAATGTCTATTTCTCCCTTCACAGCAAAATGCAAGTCACCAGAGTACAACAAACTGACTGACAGGGGATGAAGATGATACAACCTTGCCTGTTAAAATGAAGATGACTTGAAGCACTTACTGAGGAAGATCAAAACCTACAGCCTTCAGTATGGGTTGCATCTCAACATAAAGACAACAAAATTCCTCAAAACTCAACCAATAAGCAACATCATGATAAACAGAGAAAATGCTGAAGTTGTCAAGGATTGCCTTTGACTTGAATCGACAATCAATACCCATGGATGCAGCAGTCAAGAAATTAAACCATGTATTGCATTGGGAAAATCTGCTGCAAAAGGCTGCCTTACAATGAAAAAAAAAAAAAAAAGTCACTTTGATGACTAAGGTGCACCTGACCCAAGCAGTGGTATTTTCATTTGCCTGACATATATGAAAGGTCTGGACAGTTGAAAAGGAAGACTGAAGAGAATTTATACATTTGAATTATGGTGTTGGCAAAGAATATTGAATATATCTTGGACTGCCAGAAGAATGAACAAATCTGTCTTGGAGGAAGTACAGCTAAAATGCTCTTAGAAGCAAGGATGGCAAGACTCTGTCTCGCTTATTTTGGACATGTTATCAGGATGAACCAGTCCCTGGAGGAGGACATCACGCTTGGTAAGTGAAAAAGAGGAGGACCCTCAACAAAGTGGAGTGCCACAGTGGCTGCAACAATGGGCTCAAATACATTCACTATCGTTAAGAACGCTGCAGGACAGGCAACATTTTGTTCTGTTATACTTAAGGTGTGTATGAGTTGGAGCTGTTTTGATAACTCCTAACGACAACAACATTTCTCCCTTCAATTTTCTTGTTGTTGCTTCATGTATTTGCGGGATCTGTTTTTAAGAACATTTTTATTGTTGTTAGATGCCATCAGGTTGGTTCCAACTCATTGCAACCCTATGTAGAACAGAACAAAACACTGCCCAGTGCTGTGCCATCCTTACAATCCTTGCTATTTTTGAGTTTGACCCCATTGTTGCAGCCACTGTGTCAGTCCATCTCATTGAGGGTCTTCCTCTTTTTTGCTGACCGTTTACTTTACCAGACATAATGTCCTTCTCAAGGGACTGGTCCAATGACATCTTTGGTTTTTAACACTTTCAAGAGGTATTTTGCAACATCTTTTGATTTTTTGACTGCTGCTTCCATGGGCATTGACTGTAGATCCAAGTAAAATGAAATCTTTGACAAATTCAATATTTCCTCCATTCATCATGATGGTGCTTATTGGTCCAGTTGTGAAGATTTTTTTGTTTTCTTTATGCTGAGATGCAATCCATACCAAAGGCTAGTCTTTGATCTTCATCAGTAAGTGATTCTAGTCACCTTGGCTTTCAGCAAGCAAGGTTATGTCATCTGCGTATCGCAGGTTGTTGACAAGTCTTCCTTCAATCCTGATGCTGCATTCTTCTTCATATAGCGCAGCTTCTCGTATTATTCATTCAACATACAGGTTGAATAAATATGGTAAAAGAATACAACCATGATGCACACCCTTCCTGATTTTAAACCACACGGTACCCCTTTTTCTGCCTCTTGGTCTATGTACAGGTTCATCGTGAGCACAATCAAGTGTTTTGGAATTCCCATTCTTCTCATGTTTAAGTTCATGTATGTTTGTAATTGTTATGTCTTCTCGATGGATTCACCTTTATGCCTTTTATGTTTCCCAATTCCTCCATTAATACTTTCTTGATTTTAAAGTGGTATTTTCTAGTGTACTATTTTAATTCTCTTGTCATTTCTTTTTTTTTTTTAGCATACATTTTAGAGTATTACTGCTTGTCCTGAGGATTATAATTAGAATCTTGATTTAGAACAATCATGGTCTAAATTAATACCAACTTATTTTTGACAATGTATAAAAACTTTACTCTTATAGAGCTATATTCTGTCCTCACCTTTTTGTTGTTATTGTCACAAATCATCTTTTATACAGTGTGTGCTCCTCAACATATATTTATAATTATGCCTTTATGCAGTTTTTTAAATAAAGTAGAAGAATAAGAATGTTACAAACTGAAATATGTATACACTGTCTTTTATGTTTAACTATGTATTTACCTTTACTGGTGCTCTTTTTAATCACTTGTATTCAAATTACTGCCTTGTGTCCTTTCTTTTTAGCCTGAAGGACTCCCTTTGGAATTTCTTTTAGAGCAGTCTGCTAGCAATAAACTCTCAGTTTTTGTTTATCTAGGAATATCTAAATTTCTCCTTTATTTTTGAAGAATAATTTTGATGGATATAGAACTATTTTTTTTTTTAACAGTTTTTGTTTGTTTGTCTTGTTTTTCCTGTCAACATTTTAAATGTCATACCACTACCTTCTGGTTTCCAGAGTTTCTAATGTGAATATAGCTGTTAATCTTATTGCATATCCCTTGTACGGGATAAGTTGCTTTTCTCTTGTTATTTTCAAGATTCTCTCTTTGGCTTTTTGGCTGTTGACAGTTTGCTTACAATGTATCTAGGTGCATACCTTTTTGAGTTTATTCTACGTGGAGTTTGTTTCTTGTATATATAAATGTTTGTTTTCCATCAAACAGTTTTTTTTTTTTCCACCGTTATTGCTTCAAATACTCTTTCTGGCCTCCTCCTTTAGTCTCCTTAAAGGATTTCCTTATGCATATGTTGTTACGCTTGATGGTGTCACAAGTCTCTTAATTTCCTTTTAAAATTGTTTTTTACGTTCCTTTTCTTTCTGTTCCTTAGACTGGATAATCTCAATTAATCTATCTCAGTTTCATTGTCTCCTTCTGCTAGAATCTTCTGTTGAGCCACTCTAGTGAATTTTCATGTCAGTTACTGTACTTTTCAACTTCCAAATTTTTATTTTGTACTTTTTCATGTATTCTGTGTATTGATATTCTCTATTTGTCAATACATCATTCTCATACTTTTATTTAGTTCTTTAGACATGGTTGCCTTTGGATCATTGAACGTTTTGTCATTGTCCAGTCCCTTCCATGTCTGATGAGTTGTCTTTGGGAATGGTTCCTGTCCTGGGCCAACAGAAGGTTTGGGGACCATGACCGCTGGGATTCCTCTAGTCTTAGTCAGACCATTAAGTCTGGTCTTTTTATGAGAATTTGGGGTCTGCATCCCACTGATCTCCTGCTCCCTCAGGGGTTCTCTGTTGTGCTCCCTGTCAGGGCAGTCATTTGTTGTAGCCGGGCACCATCTAGTTCTTCTGGTCTCAGGATGATGCTTCATGTCATTCTTCATAGATTTCTGAATTCCCAAGAGTATATATGAGTTTCTCAAAGCCATTTCATTCTCCAACTTTTCTTCCTAAGCTTTTTGGTTAGTCTGTTGTTTGCCCCAACTTTTATCCATTTTTTCAAGCACCAGCAAATAAAATGTTTGCCTGTAATTTTTAGAATATGTTTGACAAATTCCTCCTCCGCCCTCCCTTCTCCCACCACCCACACCAAAAAAATCTGTTCCCATTGAGTCAATTCCGACTCATAGCAACCCTATAGGACAGAGTAGAACTGCCCCATAGAGTTTCCAAGGAGTGTGGGATGGATTTGAGCTGCCAACCTTTTGGTTAACAGCAGTAGCACTTAACCACTACACCACCAGGGTTTCCAATACTGGATGAGTTCCAAGTTAGATGAAATAAAGTCAAACTTTTTGACTAGGTCTTTCAGGGAGCCACAGATAGATTAAACAATGATAATTGTTTGCAAATGAGATCTTCTTTTCCCTTTGGTACTGTGAATGCAAGCTGTTATTTTCAAGGGTATCACTAAACTAGGAACAGAGAATGGGATGAAGGTAAATTAAAATGTCACAAATCTTACCGCTCTTACCAAGATTCAGCCAGTTTTCTTGATTAAGCACTCCCTATGTTGCTGTAAGGAGCCCTGGTGGCAGAGTGGTTGAGAGCTCGGCTGCTAACAAAAAGGTCAGCAGTTTGAATCCACCAGACACTCTTTGGAAACCCTACGGGGCAGTTATTCTTTGCCTAATAGGGTCACTGTGAGTTGGAATCGGCTCTATACTGACAGGTTTGGTTTTTTGGTATGTTGCTGTAAGCATTTGTCTAATTTCCAGAGTTAAAAAAAAGTTGATTCTGACAGTGCCACTTCTTTCATTGCTTTTATGTAGTAGAAACGATTCAGTTTCTTACTCTACCATTTTTGCTGACATTACCCTTCCTCCATTTTTTTTAATTTTTGTTGTGCTTTAAGTGAAAGTTTACAAATCAGGTCAGTCTATCACATAAGAACTTATATACACCTTGTATACACCTTGCTTTTAATGACACAGCCTGCTCTCTCCCTCCACTCTCTCTTTTCGTGTCCATTTCCCCCGCTTCTAACCCTTTCTACCCTCTTGTCTACCCTCCAGGCAGGAGATGCCAACATAGTCTCAAGTGTCCACCTGATCCAAGAAGCTCACTGCTCACCAGCATCCCTCTCCAACCCATTGTCCGGTCCAATCTATGTCTGAAGAGTTGGCTTCTGGAATGGTTCCCTTCCTGGGCCAACAGAAGACCTGGGGGCCATGACCACCAGGGTCCTTCCTGTCTCAGTCAGACCATTAAGTCTGGTCTTTTTATGAGAATTTGGGGTCTGCATCCCACTGCTCTTCTGCTCCCTCAGGGGTTCTCTATTGTGTTCCCTGTCAGGGCAGTCATTTGTTGTAGCCAGGCACCATGTAGTTCTTCTGGCCTCAGGATGGTGTAGTCTGTGGTTCATGTGGCCTTTTCTGTCTCTTGGGCTCGTAATTACCTTGTGTCCTTGGTGTTCTTCATTCTGCTTTGATCGAGGTGGGTTGAGACCAATTGATGCATCTTAGATGGCTGCTTGCTAGCGTTTAAGACCCCAGACGCCACTCTTCAAAGTGGGATGCACAATGTTTTCTAAATAGATTTTATTATGCCAATTGACTTAGATGTTCCTGGAAACCATGGTCCCCAGACCCCTGCCCCTGCTACACTGGCTTTCGAAGCATTCAGTTTCTTCAGGAAACTCCTTTGCTTTTGGTTTAGTCCAGTTATGCTGACCTCCTCTGTTTTGTGTGCTGTCTTTCCCTTCACCTAAAGTAGTTCTTATCTACTATCTAATTAGTGAATATTCCTCTCCCATCCTTCCTCCCTCCTCCCTCTCGTAACCAGAAAAGAATGTTTTCTTCTCAGTTTAAACTATTTCTCAAGTTCTTATAATAGTGGTCTTATACAATATTTGTCCTTTTGCCTCTGACTAATTTCACTCAGCATAATGCCTTCCACGTTATGAAATGTTTCACAGACTCTTCACTGTTCTTTATCGATGCGTAGTATTCCATTGTGTGAATATACCATAATTTATTTACCCATTCATTCGTTGATGGGCACCTTGGTTGCTTCCATCTTTTTGCTATTGTAAACAGGGCTGCAATAAACATGGGTGTGCATATATCTGTTCGTGTAAAGGCTCTTATCTCTCTAGGATATATTCCCAGGAGTGGGATTGCTGGATTGTATGGTCGCTCTATTTCCAGCTTTTTAAGGAAGCACCAAAATGATTTCCAAAGTGGTTGTACCATTTGACATTCCCACCAGCAGTGTATAAGTGTTCCAATCTCTCCACAGCCTCTCCAACATTTATTATTTTGTGTTTTTTGGATTAATGCCAGCCTTGTTGGAGTGAGATCAAATCTCATTGTAGTTTTGATCTGCATTTCTCTAATGCCTAATGATCGTGTAAATTTCCTCATATATCTGATAGCTACCTGAATGTCTTCTTTAGTGAAGTATGTATTATATCATTTGCCCATTTTTTTAGTTGGGTTATTGTCTTTTTGTAGTTGAGTTTTTGCAGTATCATATAGATTTTAGAGATCAGGAGCTGGTCAGAAATGTCATAGCTAAAAACTTTTTCCCAATCTGTAGGTAGTCTTTTTACTCTTTTGCTGAAGTCTTTGGATGAGCATAGGTGTTTGATTTTTAGGAGCTCCCAGTTATCTAGTTTTTCTTCTTCATTCTTAATAATGCTTTGTATACTGTTTTTATGCCATGTATTAGCGCTCCTAACGTTGTCTGTATTTTTTCTTCTATGATCTTTATCGTTTTAGATTTTATATTTAGGTCTTTGATCCATTTTGAGCTCGTTTTTGTGCTTTGAGTGAAGTATGGGTCTTGTTTCATTTTTTTGCAGATGGATATCCAGTTATGCCAGCACCATTTGTTAAAAAGAGTATCTTTTCCCCATTTAACTGTTTTGTGGTCTTTGTCAAATATTGGCTGCTCATATGTGGATGGATTTATGTCTGAATTCTCAATTCTGTTCCATTGGTCTATGTATCTGTTGTTGTACCTGTACCAGGCTGTTTTGACTACTGTGGCAGTATAATAGGTTCTAAAATCAAGTAAAGTAAGGCCTCCCACTTTGTTCTTCTTTTTCAGTAATGCCTTATTTATCCAGGGCCTCTTTCCCTTCCATACGAAGTTGGAGATTTGTTTCTCCATCTCATTAAAGAATGTCTTTGGGATTTGGATCAGAATTGCATTAAATGTATAGTTCGCTTTTGGTAGAATAGACATTTTTATAACGTTAAGCTTTACTATCCATGAGCAAGGTATGTTTTTCTACTTATGTAAGTCTCTTTTGATTTCTTGCAGAAGTGTTCTGTAGTTTTCCTTGATTTACTCCTAAGTATTTTAACTTCTTGGAGGCTACTGTACATGCCATTGATTTGGTGATTTCCTCTTCGATGTCCCTTTTGTTGGTGTAGAGGAATCCAACTGATTTTTGTATGTTTATCTTGTATCCCGACACTCTGCTGAACTCTTCTATTAGTTTCAGTAGTTTTCTGGAGCATTCCTTAGAGTTTTCTGTGTATAAGATCATGTCATCTGCGATTAGAGATACTTTTACTTCTTCCTTGCCAATCTGGATGCCCTGTATTTCTTTACCTAGACAAATTGCTCTGGCTAGGACATCCAACACAATGTTGAATAAGAGTGGTGATAAAGTGTGTCTGTCTGGTTCCCAATCTCAAGGGGAATGCTTTCAGGCTCTCTCCATTTAGGGTGATGTTGGCTGTTGGCTTTATATAAATGCCCTTTATTATGTTGAGGAATTTTCCTTCTATTCCTATTTTGCTGAAAGGTTTTTTATCATGAATGGGTGTTGAACTGAGTCAAATGCCTTTTCTGCATCAATTGATAAAATCATGTGATTCTTGTCTTTTGTTTTATTTATGTAGTAGATTATATTAATTGTTTTTCTAATGTTGAACCATCCATGCATACCTGGTATGAATCCCACTTGGTCATGCCGAATTATTTTTTTGATATGTTGTTGAATTCTCTCAGCTGGAATTTTGTTGAGGATTTTTGCATCTACATTCATGAGGGATATAGGTCTATAATTTTCTTTTTTTGTGGTGTCTTTACCTGGTTTTGGTATCAGGGATATGGTGGCTTCATACAATGAGTTTGGTAGTATTCTGTTCTTTTCTATGCTCTGAAATACCTTTAGTAGTAGTGGTGTTAGCTCTTCTCTGAAAGTTTGGTAGAACTCTGCAGTGAAGCTGTCCAGACCAGGGCTTTTTTTTTGTTTGGAGTTTTTTGATTACCTTTTCAATCTCTTCTTTTGTTATTGGTCTATTTAGTTGTTCTACCTCTGTTTGTGTTAGTTTAGGTAGGTAGTGTGTTTCTAGGAATTCATTCATTTCTCTAGGTTTTCAAATTTGAGCATAGTTTTTCATAGTAATCTGATATGATTCTTTTAATTTCAATTGGGTCTGTTGTAATATTGCCCCTCTCATTTCTTATTTGGGTTATTTGCTTACTCTCATGTTTTTCTTTTGTCTGTTTGGCCAGTGGTTTATCAATTTTGTTGATTTTTTCGAAAAGCCAGCTTTTGGTCTTGTTAACTCTTTCAATTGTTTTTCTGTTTTCTATTTCATTTAGTTCTGCTCCAATTTTTATTATTTGTTTTCTTCTGGTGCCTGTGGGTTTCTTTTGTTGCTCTCTTTGTATTTGTTCAAGTTGTAGGGATGATTCTTTGATTTTGGTGCTTTCTTCTTTTTGGATGCGTGCATTTATTGATATAAATTGGCCTCTGAGCACTGCTTTTTCTGTGTTCCAAAGGATCTGATAGGAAGTGTTTTCGTTCGCATTGGAGTCTATGAATTTCTTTATTCCATCCTTAATGTCTTCTATAATCCAGTCTTTATTGAGCTGGGTATTGTTGAGTTTCCAAGTGTTTGATTTCTTTTCCCTGTTATCGATTTCCACTTTTATGGCTTTACGGTCAGAAAAGAAGCCTTATAATATTTCAAAGTTTTGGATTCTGCTAAGGCTTGTTTTAAGACCTAATATGTGGTCTATTCTAGAGAATGTTCCATGTGCACTAGAAAAGAAAGTATAGTTGGTTGCTGTTGGGTGGAGTGTTCTGTGTATGTCTATGAGGTCAAGTTGGTTGATTGTGGCATTAGATCGTCCGTGTCTTTATTGAGCTTCTTTCTGGATGCCCTGTCCTTCACCAAAAGTGGTGTGTTGAAGTCTCCTACTATTATTGTGGAGCTGTCTATCTCACTTTTCAGTGCTGTTAGAGTTTGTTTTATGTATCTTGCAGCCCTGTCATTGGGTGCATAAATATTTAATATGGTTATTTTCTTGGCATATTGTCCCTTTAATCATTACATAGTGTCCTTCCTTATCCTTTCTGATGAATTTAACATTAAAGCCTATTTTGTCAGAAATTAGTATTGCCACTCCTGCTCTTTTTTGATTGTTGTTTGCTTGATATATTTTTTCCATCCTTTGAGTTTTAGTTTGTTTGTGTCTCTAAGTCTAAGGTGTGTCTCTTGTAGGCAGTATATAGACGGATCTTGTTTTTTAATCTATTCTGCCACTCTCTATCTTTATTGGTGCATTTAGTCCATTTACATTCAGGGTAATTGTGGATAGGTATGAATTTAGTGCTACCATTTTGATGTCCTTTTTTGTATGTTGACAGTTTTTTTTGTGTGTGTGCTGAGTAGATTATCTTTTTATATTGTCCTTTCCTCATGTTTGTAGTTGTTGATTTTGTTTCTGCTTAGTCTCTATTTTTTTTTTTTTTTTTGTCTTTCATTTTGATGAGTAGGATAGTTTGCCTCCTTTGTGGTTACCTTATTATTTACCCCTATTTTTTAAAATTTAAACCTAATTTTTATTTCTTTGTATGGCTGTGTCTTCTTTTCCATAGGAAGGAGTATGATCATATCTCTTAGTCCCTCTTTATTATTTTAATGTTGTCTTCTTTAATATAATAACATCGCTGTTACTGTGTTTTGAGCTTTTTTTTTTTTTAATAATCTTGCTTTGTTTTTTTGAATTTCCCTCTCTGGTTTGACTTCTGGTTGCTCTGCCGAGTGTTCTCATCTTGGGTTGATACCTGATATTTTTTATTTTCTAACCGAAGATCTCCCTTTAGTATTTCTTGTAGTTTTGGTTTGGTCTTTATGAATTCCCTAAACTTGTGTTTATCTGGAAATGTCTAAATTTCACCTTCATATTTAAGAGACAGTTTTGCTGGATATATAATTCTTCGCAGGCAATTTTTTTCCTTCAATTTTTTAAATATGTCATCCCATTGCCTTCTTGCCTGCATGGTTTTTGCTGAGTAGGCCGAGCTTATTCTTATTGGCTCTCCTTTGTAGGTGACTTTTCGTTTATCCCTAGCTGCTCTTGTAATTCTCTCTTTATCTTTGGTTTTGGCAAGTTTGATTATAATATGTCTTGGTGACTTTTGGAAACCCTGGAGGTGTAGTGGTTAAGTGGTATGACTGCTAACCAAAGGGGTGGCAGTTCAAATCTGCCAGGCCCTTCTTGGAAACTCTATGGGGCAGTTCTGTTCTGTCCTATAGGGTCGCTATGAGTCGGAATTGACTAGACAGCACTGGGTTTGTTTTTTTTTTGGTGACTTTCTTTGAACATCTACCTTATGTGGTGTTCAATAAACATCTTGGATAGATATCTTCTCATCTTTCACAATATCAGGGATGTTTTCTGCCAACAAATCTTCAACAATTCTCTCTGTATTTTCTGTTGTCCCTCCCCATTCTGGTACTCCAATCACTTGTAGGTTATTTTCCTTGATAGAGTCCCACAGGATTCTTAAGGGTTCTTCAGTTTCTTTAATTCTTTTATCTGATTTTTCTTCAAATATATTATTGTCAAGTGATTTATCTTCGAGCTCAGAAATTCTAGCTTCTAATTGCTCAGTTCTGCTTCTCTGACTTTCTATTGAGTTGTCTACTTCTGTAATTTTATTGTTAATCTTCTGAATTTCTGATTGCTGCCTGTCTATGGATTTTTCCAGCTTATTAAACTTTTCGTTATGTTCCTGAATAATCTTTCTAATTTCTTCAATTCTGTGTGTTCCTTGGCTTGTTGTGCATATTGTCTCATTTCCTTCCTGATGTCTTGAAGGGTTCTGTATATTAAACTTTTGTATTCTGCATCTGGTAATTCCAGGAATGTACTTTCATCTAGAAGATCCCTGGATTCTTTGTTTTGAGAGCTTGTTGAGGTGATCATGCTCTATTTCTTTATGTGACTTTATATTGATTGTTGTCTCCAAGCCATCAATAAGTTATTGTATTAGTTTTTGCTTGCTTACTGTGTCGTAGCTTCTTGGTTTGTTTTGTTTTGGTATGCCCCAATGGGTTGCTTCAGTGAGCTAGCTTGATTATTTTTGCCTGTGGAGATCTGACGTCCTGTCCCCAGATGGCTGGAGCTGTTATCAGGTATATCAGTCTAGGAGTCCATTCACTTTTCTTGTATGTATTCAGCTCAGGTTTCCAGGTAGCTCATGATCAAGTGCATGGTACAGGCTCTGTCCCACAGCCTTAGAGGGGAAGGGGTGATTGGTGTATATACCAGTATCTGATTGCAGCAGGGGGTCACACTCTGAATAAGGCAGGGGGCTGAGAACTGAATCCTGAATGTCTCTGAGGAAAGTGCGTACCTGTTCCCTACAGCATGCAGGTGGGTGGGTTCTGCAGATGGACAATGGGTACCCATAGCTTTTGGTTGTAAGGACTGGGAGGTACCAGTTATCTTTGGACACCTCTCACGACTAGCTGGGTGACCTGAGTAGAGCTACCAGTCCTCAAGTCCCTGATGTGTGTAGGTGAGGACCTTGTTTAATAGGTAAAGCAATGTCAAACATCAAACACCCACCTGTCCACCACACAGCTGAAATGACTGGAGTCTGCCAACAAGGGTCTATTCTCCCAAAATAGGCCCACACCAGTGCATGCAGAGGGGAAAGGTGCTCAAGGTCCACAGATGGTTTATGCCTGGTCATGAGCTGCTTCTGTCCTGAGCTCTCTCGGTTAGTGGAGCTAGCAAATTACCTTTCCCCCCAAATGCAAATCTTTTCCTTCCCCAAGGCTGGGAGGATGGCTGTAGGTGCTCATCAGTGCCTATCTCAGGCCCAGGGAATTCAGCCTCTGAAGCCAGTTTGAAGGTGGGCAGGCATGGTAAAATATAGGCAATTACTTAGCTTTTGCTGTGAGTGCCATTCTCCTCAGGTTCCAGAGGTGTAAGTAGGCTGTGTGGCTGGCTGCTTCTCCCTAAGGAAAGCGCGGCCGAACGCTAGTACCAGCCCGCTGCCACCGCTGCTCTGGGAATGATGCCTGAGGTCTCCCCACAATTCTGGTCTTGCTACTCTTTTCCACTTCTGAATGGTCTCTTCATCCTCCTGCCCCTCAGTTCATTTTCTAAGCTTGCCTTTGAAGCTCAGGGCCCCCAGCTTGTCACAAATATAGTCATTTCACTTGTTTTTTGGGGTCTTTGTTGTAAAGAGGGCTTGCCAGAAGCATGTCTATTCCACCATCTTGGCTCCTTCCCTCCTCCATTTTTTAATGCTACCATCTCAACTCAAAATTTACAGTTTTTCCAAGGCAGAAGAAGAAAGCATGGGAAATTACCCCCTGGCTCTTGCATACTTTTTTTCTGGAAGTAACCCAAAGTACTTCCAATTGAATTTTGCTAGCAAAGCAAGTTGCATAGTTATCCCTAACTTTAAGGGAGTAGGGAAGTGATTATACTACTATATGCCTGATAGAAGAGAAACTCTAAAATATTTGGAATTAGGAATAGCTACTATACTGGTTTAACATTTTTGAGTTTTATTTAATAATTTCTGAAAAAACATTTAAATAATAATATTATAAAATTATCTGTACTTTGTGTAGAACAGAGTTGACTTTTATAAAAGATTTTAATAATTCACCTTAAAAGGTCAACATGAGTTTCATCTCCTTCTCAAGAATGTTTATAGTCTACAATAGTTTATACTATATAAATGACCTTATGTATGAACCAAGGCAGCAGGGAAAATGCATCAGTACTGTTGTACAAAAAGCAGTAAACTGCTTGATGTTAGGACCACCATATAAATGTGTCAGGTTTCAGTACCCAGAAAAAACAGAGGTGTGTTAGAATGTGAACTCAGGTTAACAGTGCAGGTAGTCTCTGCATACAAAGGGGAGAAGAAGATCCAGCTAATTCTCAATTACCTCTGTTAGTTTTCTATAGCTGCTATAACAAATTACCACAAAAATTAATAGCTTAAACAAATATCCACTAATTATGTCACAATTGTGTAAGTCAGAAGTTGGTGGACTTAGCTTAGTCTCAGTTACCAAAAATAAGGTGTCAGTAGAACTGTGTTACTTACTGGAGACTCTGGGGAAGAATCTGCATCCAAGTTAGTTCAAGTTGTTGGCTGAATTCAGTTCTCTGTGTTCTTAAAACTGAAGTCCTTATTCCTTTGCTGGTTATCATCCAAGGGCAGGTCTTTGATCCTAGAGGCTGCCCACATTCTTTTTCTGCTTTCTGTGTGCCCCTCTCCAGCAACAGCAGCTCAAGTTTTTTAGGTTTCAAATCTCTCTGATTTCTCCTTCTGCAGTATCTCTCTGACTCTAACCAGAGAAAGCTTTCTGCTCTTAAATGTTGGTGTGATTAGAATGGGCCTACCCAGATAATCAAGATAATATTTCTATTTTCTGGTCTTTCATTTTAATTACATCTGCCAAGCCCCTTTTGTCATATAATGTAAACATATTCATAAGTTCCATGAATTTGTGTGTAGACATTTTGGGAAGGAGGATTCTGTCTGCCACATTACTCAAGAAAGTTAACATCATTTTTCTGGTATCAGAATTCATAAAAAAAAAAAAAAAACTGTTTTAATAAAAAAAATTCTATAATCACTTATAATTTAGCTACTGTGTGTAAGGAATTGTTTTAGACAGTAGATATATCAAGATTCATATAGTCCCTGGTCTCTTGGAACTTAATATTTAATGGAAAAGAAAAGTAGATGCAAAAGCAGTTATGATACAATATAAATAAGTTCAATTATAAAGGTACATATAGGGGCCCGGGATGCATTGGTTAGGGTACAGCTGAAAGGATAGACTTCATAGAGGAGATGAAATTTAAGCTAAGTATTGATGGCTGTGGCTATGTTTGCCTGGCAGAAAATTGGAGAAAATAGCCTCCAGACAAAGAAATAGCATTCACAAATGCAAGAGAAAGCATGTATACTTCCTGTAGTTATAAGTATTCCAATATGGATTGAGAGTAAGGAAATAGGTTTCATAGGGACAGATTTTACAAATCATGAGCCACTGAAATATTCTAAGCAAAGAAGTGGCACACAAATCACCTGTGTTTTAGATAGACAGAAAGGGTGGACAAGAAAACAACCGAGGAAGCTGCGGAAAAGTCTTAACAAGAGATGAGGACAGCCTCCATGAAGAAAATGGAAATGGAAAGTCAATGAATGACTTGAGAGACACTTATAAAACAAAATCAATAGGACATGGTAACAGAATAAGGAAGAGAGGAAAGAGGAAAATTCACAGATTATTCCAACATTAAAATATAAAAAAATATACACATTGAGAATTCATATTAAACTCATGACAAGTAAATGATTTTTAAACAAATTAGAAGTATCTGTACATGTGAATGAAGGATAGATGTGATCTATTACCCATGTCTCTATCTATCCTTGTATTTTCTGCACCTTGTATTCAGGTAACATATTCTGAAGACTTTTTCCAGATGAAAAAAAATTACGAACACAACAGATAGTATTGTTCATCAGAGATTTGGTCATTGCATGATGTTGGCATACAAAGTAGTCTTCTGAGGTGCTTATAGCCTGCTTATTCTACCTATAGAGTGTTTTGTAAACAGAACCTTAATTTTTTATTCCCAAACTTTCAAGGCTTCTCATAGCATAGAAGTATTGTGTACACTAAACAGTAAACTACTTCAAGTTATTGGATTTCTTTTAAAAGAGACTTGGTAAGGCTTCTAAGAAATTAATTTCTGAAGGCATTCAACATTAGGACAATAGCTTGTTAAGAGGCAGAACAAGTGAAAATGAGATATTAATATGCAATGAGTTATCAGTGCCTTATAAAAGGTGTAGTATGGTTAAGTATTATTCCTAAACAAACACTATTATTTTGATTCAATCCCGACAACACCCGAGTGAGGTTTAGACATAGATGTTGTGATATAGTGGGCTGAGCTCTGACAGAGGGACAGAAAGTGTTCAGCTCTGGTATTTCCTTGTTAGAGGACTTTGTTCCCTTGTGTTTAAGTTCCTCATTTGTATTGCAAATCAGTCGGATTATTCGTAACTTTGTATGATTTAAATCCATGGTCCTCTACATTATTCCGAGTACTGTTTATTTGTCAAAGTATGCTTCACAATTTCTCCCTGATAGAGTAGACTTTTTTTCTGTGCACAATGAATTTGCTCCATCTCTGACCATACCTCAAACCTTGCAGGTATTAAAATAAAATTATTTTCCCTGGCTATTTCTTTCAAGTCTATATTTCTAACTCTGAAGAGCAATGAAAACTGCCTATTCTGGAAAGGCTTTCCTCAAAACATTGTATTTATTGTGTCCTCTTCCAGTGTACACTGCATGTCTGTTGCTCCCTGTGATGATTCAGCAGTGAAGGAAGAGATAGCTCTTAAATTGTAAAAAGGCTTAAATGATCAACCTAGTAGTTATCAGGGATACTGACAAGCCTTTTGTACAAGAGTGATCTTCAAAGGGGGCAAAGCAGCAAGATCTGTGAAGCTGATACCCAGAGCCCTGGCAAGACCCTGTCCAGCCCCCATCACTACAATCCTACATCTTCTTTATTCTGTCTGTTCCCATACCCTATGAAGGCAGTGTGACAACAGGATATTTGAGGGGAAGGATAAAAGTAAAGATGGTACCTGCTCTAATATCTTTGTCAAATATCACTACAGGCAGGAAAGCACATTCTCTTCTGTCTACACCTCCATTCCAGCAGGTTATATCTTGACTTCTCCATTGCCCCTTCTCTCCGCAGTCCCATACCTACTGCCGGGTCCTGGGAGATAAAGAGTAAAATGTAGATACTGGCTGTAAAAGGGTAGAGTGATTGAGTAGAGGGATTTAAGCTGAGTCTTCCTTTCTCTTCATCATCATGGCATATGATTATCTTTCCTTCCTAGCTAATGAGGACCATAGGCAAATGGGTGTATCTCCCAATTCTAAAGATTTTCAGAAGATAAAATTCTGTAATCATTCAAAAATATTTATTTTATTGTTTAATCATTTAACTTGGAAATGGAAAGATGTCTTTTCTTATTCTTAAGGAAAACAATTTATAAGAAAATCAGCCAGCAAGGGAAGCAGCCATCATTTCAATGATCTCCTCAACATATGCTCTTTCCAGTAACACTGACAGTTCAATATTTTGCTGTCACAAAGTGGCATAAATAACCCTGATGATGATTCTATTGAGAAAACCTCCAGAGTACAAGACTAAAACCTACTTAATTTAGCAAACCTTCCTGGGTGCCACGTATGATCTGAGCATAGAGTTCATAAGTTATTCAAAATCTTAACTTCCTTGTTCCAATATTTAAGGTCAAGTGGGTTTTTTTTTTTTTTTTTGCTTGCTTTTTATTTTTTAAATCAATTCTTGTCTTCATAAGAGAAGTAAAAAACTAATGACAACCCAGGATGCCACCCAGTCAGTTATGTAAATATTCTTATTAAAGGTTTATGGTAGTTTCTGTGCTATGGGATCCTGTGGCCAGATCCAACTTCCTCTTCCATATGGCCCAGACATGAGACATTGAAGTGGCATCTTTAGTATTGTGCTTCAGGAAAAGGGCCAGGCATGTGAGAAGCACGACCATTTAAAACCTATTCAGTACATTTTTTAGGCTAAGCTACATCGGGCAGTTCTAATCTATCTTGTAAGGTCGCTATGAGTCAGCATTGACTCATTGGCAACGGGTTTTTTTGTTTGTTTTAAGCTACATTGCAGATTAAATGAGCTTAATAAGTAGCTGTAAGTTATTTTTCAATTTTTATAAAGAGCTCTGGGGTCATTAGTTTTCCAAAGACTTTATACAAATTCTCAAGGTAGTAACCTTGGTACTGATGGGTGTGGGCGTGCCCATGGCTTAAGATTTTGGAGAGTTTATGAAACAGTTTATGGAGAGAGCACAAGCTATGATCCAAAATGGTACTAAATCAAAAGCCAATGTGTTTCACATCAGGTAGGGCCTTCTGCAAGCTAGTAATGATCACAAGGGCTTTGTGTGAGCTTCATGTAATGAATGAAGAGAGTTGATTATGCAGACAGGGCTAAAAAAAAAGTTGTATAGTTGTCTTCAGACCATAGTGTGGCCTTTTGTACACAGCGAGCATCAATTAAATATCATGGTTGACTGCAAAAGCAATCGAAATACAGTGAAAAAAAGATAGGAGACGAGATGGCAAGATTTTTAAAAAATCTGTTTAGCTATTTTCAAACAAAAACACGAAAAAGTCTTGAACGCTGCTGCTATGCTGAACTTCACAAAAATGGCTTGACATATTTTAGGAGCCCTGGTGGTACAGTGGGTAAGAGCTTGGCTGTGAACCAAAAGGTCAGCAGTTCAAATCCACCAGCCACTCCTTGGAAACCCTAGGGCGCAGTTGTAATTTGTCCTATAGGGTCACTATGAGTTAGAATTAACTTGACAGCAATGTGTTTGGTCTTTTTTTTTTGGACATATTTTAAAGATAGAACTACATTAAAAATCTGTATTTAAAAGGTAAGCAAAAGAAAGCAACCAAGCAAACCAAAGTACTTTGAGAAATACATAGTATTCAGATAGCCAGTTTCAGGGAGACAAGAGAGAGGCACTTTTGAAGAATGATGATGTCCTTACTAGTGTCAACTTATGCTAAGGTCAAAACAGAGAAAAACAGAAGTTTATCAATGTGAGGGTCTTGTAGCAGAAATTTTGGTAGAGCGATGAGAGTGGCGGGAGGGAGAGAGGGGAAAGAGGGATCAGAGAAGGTATCTACTGATTGGGTGGCTAGGAGCTGATGGAGTTGACTCTTGATGGTTTCTCTATTTTCTCTGCTGCATGTGAGGAAAAGTTATTTCCCAAGAAGGAGTGGGTGGGATTAAGATAAGTGGTTGGGAGAGATGGGACACAGTTTAAACCAGTTGCTATGAACAATGGGAGAGACAAGTGGCCAAGAAAATTAGAGTTCCTGGCTGTCCTGTGGACCTCCCTGGAGTTGTAGACCATGACTGTGGAGGGTTTTGAACGTTCCCCCTGGGATTCTGGAACTGCTGTAAATTTTCCTGTTATTTTCTGGATTTCTCTTGAAGAGAAGAACTATGTTTTAGCTCACTAACCTCAGCTGATAGCATGCTGTCTGGTCTTTAAATAATGATCTACAACTGTTTACTGAATGAAGAAATTCTGGTCTATGTCATAGCATGGCAATAGCTATTATTGGCTCTGATCACAGGCATCAAGTGACAAACTTCTTTGTTTTCTGGCTGAGCCAACTTTGTCCCAAATTTTTACACAGTAGTTCTCCCTTTCTCTTTTTCTTTGTGGCTCACAATTTCTTAGTCAAGCATTGGCAATCATGGAGTATTTCTCATGCAGCAAATTGGCAATAGCAAAATCTTTCCAGTGGAGATTCTTGGTATCATAGCTGCATTAGGGGAATGTTAGGGAAACAAGATAAATAATGTTCAGAAACAAGAGGAGACGATAAAAAACATTGCATGGCCGTGCTCATGACTTGATGCCACGTGAAGGGTAGTACAGAAAATCTGTCTTTGTGTGGAGCAAAGTGATGTAAGTTTTAGTTGCCCTTCAAATCCCTCCCCAAGTAGTTTGATATTACAGCCCCTCCCCTTCTTCTGGAGCTTGACTCCTCAACATTGTTTCACTCCTTAGAGTCAAATATCCATGAGGGGAGAAAAAAGGGCTTTTCAGGCAAGGAGAGAAGGCAAAGAAGAAAGAAAGAAACAAACAAACAAAAAAATGGTTTTGTGGAATGAGGAGGCTGTGTAGTTTTCAGGTTCAAATAGACTTTGTAACCTATTTGCATGGTGAATTTGTTTCCTAATTCTCATTTCCAGACACTATTTTCCATCATGGCAATATGCTATTTCTTAATGATAAACAATTGGAGATTCCGCATCAGTTTATAAAATCAGTATCTTTAATGCTAGACAAATAATATCATTGTCATTATTTTCAGTTGTTGTCAAGTTAATTCCATCTCACGGTGGAATTCACTCCCTGGGGTTTTTTCATGGTTATGGTCTTTCAGAATCAGATTGCCAGGCTGTACTTCCAAGGAGCCTCTGGGTGGGTTTGAACGGCCAACCTTTCAGTTATTAATCTAGCTCTATACCGTTTGTGAACTCTATACCTTGTGTTAAGTCACTAGAAAAGTGTCATATTTCCTTTGTGTCATAAAACTGTAAGCACTGTCAGTTCACAGATGAAACTTGAACTACAACTCTACACTGGTTCAGAGAAACACAACCAACCATCAAAAATACTACCTCTGTTTCCTTAATATAGCGAGGTTACTTTATTTGATGTATGTGAGTGGAAGTAAGCAATGATGATTTTTTAAAAAGAAGAAGAAAGAAAAAGGAGTGTGGCCTTGTCATTCTATGAAGACACATATGAAGGAATCAACCTGAATGTGTGATGGCCAATCTCAGCCATGCCATGGGACAGCTGGAACTAGGCATGTTTCACATCAATTCAAAATAATCTCTGCACGTTTATGTTTGTTTTAGCTGTGTTGCAGGATAGGCTAGGCTGGGACTCAGGAGGACCACATAGATGATAGCTTTCAAAATGAGACTATATGGAATGTACAAGAACGTCAGTCCTTCATCCTAAATTGTGTAGACATTAGTCTTCAGTTAAACAGTATGCCGGAAAAAAATTGCCTGATCACAGCTATGTTTAAAGATTTTTAATGCTTGTGTATGATGAAGGGTAAAATGGTTTTACCTTTTTTTTTTTTTTTTAGAAATTCTGGTTTTTCTGTGAAGATCAGCCTCTCCCTAAGCTGCAGTAACTTCAAATATTCTGCTGGCAGTGTCTGCACAAGCGGCTGCTAGGCTTCAGTCTGCCACGGGCCCTGGGGTTCTACAGGGTCTAGAATCCTATGGTGTATGTCTATTCATTTCAAATAGTTTTCAAAAATAGAAAAATGTGAGAGGATGAATGCTTAATATTAAATGAAAGAGATCTCATGCTACAAAGCACATATTCTGCCTCTCTTGTATAGAATCATAATTTTGAAGTTAAAATTTATATTCATAATGTCATTTAAAATTGGAACATACCTTTTAAAACACTAAAACAATAAAGGTGGCAATGCATAGCTTACAGATACCACTGTGCTGATGATGGCTGCACAGAAGGTGTCAGAGTTCTCCATGCACAGCTTACTATTAAAACCAGTCACGATACCAAGATAACTATTAAAGCACTTGAACCGTACTCTGAGAAAATAAGGAGAGAGAGAGAGAGATACCTGTGAGTTTTGCATCAACACTTTTCTAATATTGAGATTCACTTTTGTTTCTGCCTGGGTTCTTCAGGCACTCTATAATGTTAGTTACATCTTGCAACTCCAGGATATCTTTCAGAGTATGCGAAATCCTTATTTACATTAGGTTTAATTTGCGTTTATGCTTATATAGGGCTTGAATAATAATAAAAGATAGAATCAAAAGATCAATAAAAATGTAGGTCTTCATCACAATGATGAAAATGAAATGTGTACTTCATAATACCTTGTACCCATTTAATAGAATTTGGTGCTTATAATTGTAGTCACTATGTTATCTTATTTTCTAACCACAAGATAGAGGCTATTGATGCATTTCTATTTTCCAAGGAGGCATATTTAGTCAGAGAATGCAAATAAAAATTGCAGTAACCAGTTCTCCAGCAGAATGCTTGCCTTTCAAGTACGAAGTGGCTTAGGAAATCATCTTCATCAACTTTCACCTTTTCTTACCTGGGCAATATTTTCAACTGCATTACTTTCCCACTTAGGTTATTAAGCATATGACAAATTTGAATATGCACTGTGCAATTTCTTTCATGTTTAAAAATTTTTACCCAATTATGCAAAGAGAGAGGTGCAAAGTGCTTTTATCTTGGCATCAATTATATACTATTAATAATTATATATTATTATCATATATTAATATTAGGTATTAATATTACATATAATATTGATAAATGAAAATGGCATCATACCTTATTACTACCATTCGTAAAACTATGACTTCAACAGGGAAATTCTATTATTTTTTGCAAAATTAAACCTTTTCCTCACCCATGTATGTCTTTCAGCCAACAACAAATTTAAAAAAAGAAAGAGAAAGTTTACACCGTAATTTTTACCACTTTCCTCCCTTACGCTACCATATACACAACAAGAAATTATTTGAACTAGCCCGAAAGAGTTTGCTGTGATTAATTGCTTTTCGGGCACGTGTGCCACTCTTCATTATGTGATTAAGATTTCTGACTGAAGAAATTGTAACCAAAAGACAATCTATCAAAGATTAAATATCAGTTATAAACCAGTGCGGGAGATATTCTGTGACTACTTAGAACTGAAAGCATTTTGTTGAACAAGGTTTGTTTTCTTTGGCAGCCTTCCCTGACCTCCTACTGTTGACAAAACTAGCAGCCTGTCCTGTTTGAAGTGTAAGTACGAGGCAGAAGCTGCTGCTTTGGAGCACTTACAGGATTTATCTCTAAATTAATATTGTCATTGAACACACTCACGATACACCTTCCATAATCTTTAAATTACAGGAAAATGATAGAAGGGTGTTCCGCCAGTCACTGGCTGAAGTCAGGCCAGAGATTTATGGCACTCTGTAGTCGACATTTGTGACTGACCTACAGCACACCAGGGCTGCTATTTCCCTTTCCTGATTCATGATAAGTGCAGCTGCCTCTAAATAAGCCTCCTGAGCCCATTAATGCTCAGTCCATTCCCTTATGGTAAATATGCACATCTCCAGTCTCACTTTTCAATGCTCAGCTGTGATAAAGTTGAATAGAAAATCAGGTTGCCTTTTTGTACTTGAAATCCTTTGCCAAACGCTTTGTCACTATGGTGTGGGTGCCCCAAAGTCCAACTTACTCCTGGCTCTAATTAAAGGTGATCTTTCCCAATTTATTTTACTCATGAAAAAATAGCAAAACCGTTTTTCCCTTGCAACACGGGCTGTAAGGTCCAAGGCTCTGATGCCTCCCGTTTTTCACTGCCAGCACCATAGCTAATTAACAGAATTGCATAAAGATTGATATGAAGGTAAATATTAAAGGCACAAAAGGGAAGGGGAAGCAAATTATTTAAAATGTCAGAAAAGCCAAGACATTCATCTTCCCTGCCGCAATTTGTTTTTCATTAATAAAATATACATTGTTTTCCGCTTGGAAAAGTTATTAGTGGTAACACAGTCTGCATGAAGCTTTGTCTCTTCGGAAATGAAGTCTTTGTTTAGACATTGGTAATGGGGATTTTGTGCCATTGTCTAATCTGTCAGATTAGATGAGCAAGTGTATTTAGGGGTGCAAAGATGTGCGGCCACACCTGCTGTGCAAAGCTGTGAATTCACAACTCTTCTGACTATTAAAATGTGTTATGCTGGGAGCTCTTTTGTTGTAATGGAACTGTTGGTGGTTGCGTGTTCGAAGTGGCGCAAGTGTCAGGCCTCATTACAGTCATAATAATCACTCCAAAAATAACCTCAGGTTTTGACCATTTAGCGTTAATGTGCAGCAAATTAAAGGCTAAGCACCTAATGGATTTTGGGACGTTACATTGATTTTACATTCAAATTTTTCCAAAGCAAATAAAAAATTCTATTAACAAAATAATATTCACAATCCGGGAACTAATTTCCATTAAAAGAGTTTTGAAGTAATACAGGAAGTAAACAAAGGATAGACAACAAAATACGAAGCCAATATTGTGACAATAAACTTATTGTTGGGAGAACTGATATTAAATGCTATCTTTAAAGAATGTAAATTATCATTTCTTTATTTATTGATGGTTGTGCTTGTCATATGGATGTACCATAATACCTTATTCCCTTAGCTAAATAAATGTATTATGCCAAAACAGTGACAATGTTTCCTCTATTCTTCCTGATTATATAAACCAGTTTTTGCTGCTTCTGTTATTTTCTTTGCTAAAATGTCCGTACCTACATTTAATAATCTTGAGAAAAAAAAAAAAATGATAACTTCAGTTAATATTTCTGTTTCTTAAACACAATTCAGTCTCTTAAACCTGATTTTCTACCTAAATTGTATTTTCGACATAGGTTTTCTTTGGTGGATTGGTGTTCTTTAAAGATTTTTTGAGTATCTAATAAATCCATAGGAATTTTTTCAGGTAAGTTACCAAGGGTGTTTACAGAGGATTGAGAGAATATTTTTCAATATTCTAAAAAAAAAAAAAGAAAAGAAAATGGAAAAAGAAATAAAAAGAATAAAATGCTAAACCAAAACAGCCTCTGTTGGCACTTTTATAACACTAAGCAGCTTGTGGCAGGTTTAATAGACCCTAATCTAGAGAGGCCTTTTTAGGGACCTTAGACCTGTATGGCCTCATTAATTCAAACGGTACGTGACAGTTCAGAGGTATCCTAAACCAGCCACTACCTGCGTAAACAGGCTCCGGTGCCAGGGTGGCACGTACATTGTTCTCAGATCAGAATTCTTCCCACTCCATAGTTATGATTAGAGAAAGCCATTAAAATATGTTTTTTTCCTTCATAAGTACTAATGAAATCTGATCCTGAGTTAGAGACCATTCCCTTCCAAAATAGATTTTAATTAATTTTTAAAATTCTAGAAGATAATGCAAACGTAACAGAGAAAAGATATTGCTTTAAAACATTGAAAGACATTGGCATCTATCAACTCTCCCCACATTGTCATCTTACTAAGACCCGGGCACACAATTAGATTGTTCTCATTTGACAATCCTCCCACTGCTGAGGCCCAGATTTCTTATTGTGTAACATCTGGATTGTCCTGCAGATGTAGCCGGGTGACAGCTTCACACATTCCTTGAAAAGAGGTGTCCACACACTGACAGTCATCATTCAGGAAAGGAAAAAAGAAAAAAAAAAAAAAAATGAAATGCAAGGGAGATTTGCCTCTGACTTTTGATTTAGGCTAATTTATGAAAGATACGTTACCTAATAACAAACAGGACCAGAACAGTTTTCTGGCACAATTACAAATTACAGCTGGTCCGAGTTACAGCAAGAAATATATTATCTTGTGATCCAAAAGGCAAAAAAGTTTTCACTGAAAGCCAAAATTTATATAACAAAGGAAATTAACAGTAATGGAAGATTTAGATTAATTAACTTTGTATACATCTTAAATCTCTTTTTTATTCTTACATGAATTTCTAATAAAGACATTAAATCTGAAAATGCTAAAATAGTATGATAACTAGAATTTTTGTTAAATCGATGACAAACTAACTTCTAACCATTTCTTGGAGAAAGAGGTCTTGAAAACAAGATTATTCATCTTAAAGCTTTAGGAAGTAATAATAAATAACTACATGGCCACTAATATATGGGCAATACTGTACATCCATCCATACGCAAATACATATGTATGTATACATGTATATATGCAAATACACACACATACAGAGTCGAAATTGTTTTTCTTTTCAATATACTCTAAACTTTTCCTTTCACATTTGCCTTTGCACTCAGCCTCTGACAATATTGGTGTTTTAATCTCATGCATATTCCTCAGAACCCCGTGCCCTTGTTTTCAAGCCAGTTTTGATCTGGATAGGCAAAAAGGCAGAATGTTGACATGGTGTAAAACTTTCCTCCACAGATGACATTTAAAGAAAGGCAGATATACAAAGGCTGGTTTCCATTTCCTGAAATTAATGAAAGTCACTCTCTGCAATGGATCTTTAGGAGAGACATGCATTATTTTATGGGAGATATTAAATAAAATGTTATACAGACTCTTATTTTGCTCTGCGCTATATCCAGCCCAGCTAAGAAGATTCAATAGTCTTGACTTACATTTTCACTTGCTGGATTAGTCTTTATATTTGTTTTGATAGAAAAGCAGGCAACAGCCTATTTCATGGACAATAAATTCAAGACAGTAATGATGCGATAGTATTGTCTCAGCTAAGTGCACCCAGATTGGAGGGTCACATATTTGACCTCGATCTAGTATGGTCCTTAATGAATCTATATACTTGATTAGAGTTACTGTCTTTTTATGGCTCAAAATAGCTTTGCATGGAAAACTAGCTCATTTTAAATAGAGTTAGGAGAATCAGTGTGTTCTCAACACATCTTCAAAACTTTTCCTGACGGTTTGTTTTACAACCTTCATCGCACAGAGAAGAAATGCCCCTCTGTCACCTTTAATCAGTATGAAAATTCCTGATATTTAAAATAATCGGTGGAAATGCTGAGATGTTGTGTTAAAGCCCCAATCTTACAGTTATCTCAGAATTTTTCAAAGTTTCCTTGCTTATCTCATTTCATAGAACAGAATGGAAGAATTGATGTTGGCATATCATATCGAGAAATTTGTATAAGTAACAGTAAAAAAAAACACTA
This sequence comes from Loxodonta africana, assembly GCF_030014295.1. NCBI lineage: Eukaryota > Metazoa > Chordata > Mammalia > Proboscidea > Elephantidae > Loxodonta > Loxodonta africana. The sequence continues at coordinate 99,226,986 of NC_087343.1, read as the reverse complement.
GCAATATTAGAACTCAGAGCATATATATATATATATACACATATCTATACAGAATATATGTATTACTGCTGGTCCAAGTTACAGCAAGAAATATTTTACATTGTGATTCAAAAGGCAAAAAATTTTCACTGAAAGCCAAACTTCACATAATAAAGGAAATTAACAGTAGTTGAAGATTTGGGTTAATTTAATTAACTTTGTATTAATCTCAAATGATTTCTCTTTTTTATTCTTATATGAATTTCTAATAAAGACATTAATCTGAAAATACTAAAATAATATGAACAACCTGTAATTTTTTTGAAAAGCATTGACAAACTAATTTCTAACCGTTACTTTGTTGTCGAAAGAGATTTTCAACAAGTAAAGGTCAGAAATTAGCTTGTCACTAATATATCTATTATCTACATGTATGTATATATACACATATGTGTGCATTTGTGTGGTCCTTTTTTGATTGCTTCCTTTATATTTTTTTTATTATTCTATCGGCTTCAAAATAATTGCAATTTTTATAGGAGTCTAGTTACAGATAACCCACTAATGTCCTGTTTTGCATGCAGTGCACCTCCTTAGGTGCGAGCGTCTTCTACAGTCTCCCTGCTTCATGCTGTAGCGCTTTCCTTATCTGTGCTTCCCACTCCATCTGTCTGTCGCTCTGCTTCTCCAGCTGCATCTTTCACCGTTAATTCAAGGAAGTGATTTCTTACTTCTTGTCTCTCTCTTTCCATCACTCACTCTCAATCTATCAGACCTCCTTTCCTGATTCCGCGACTTTGCAGGGCTCATGTGTCTCCCTCACTCCATCCCTCTTTCAAAAATATGACCGAGATTCTTCCTTGTTCTTTTTTTAATGCAGCTTTCAGAAACTCTTCTTTTCCTTCTTTATCTTTTTTCTGCCTTTTAGCCTTTTAGGACTTGGCCGGTAGACAAAATTAGTAACATACCAATTACACATCACTGTACTCAAGTAAAGAAAGAAATATTTGCTTAAAGTTTGCAAAAGTATAAAGTGGTAGGTAGGCTTCCACAGTTTTGCTCATTAATGAATACAGCAAACGTTTTAAATCGAAGATAGTAACAGATTAATGCAATTAGCTTTTAGATGTGTGGTATTGGCCTTAACAACAAACTAGCATATAAATAGATTGGTTGCTTATATTTTCAGCTGAGTTTTTACTAGCATTGAATTCAAGTCTGAGTCAACAAAACAGCAAAAAAAATTGAGGTTGTAAGTTTTCAGTGTGCTGCTTCATACACTTAGATGGCTTTCATATTGTTACTCTCCCACGTTTAAAATCTGTTGATCATTTTTCCCTTTTAATATATGATTTTGGAGGGCTATATTTATTTCCAAATTACAGTGCCAGACAAGTCAAGTCATTTTAACAGTATCAGAATTTTCATGTGGAATTCAATGGTTACCATTTTTTTTTTTGGTTTGTTTTATAGCACTGTTATTTTCCTAAGCCCTCCAGAATGAATATAGCCTAAGTCAATCAGTTTATCCTAGACTTCAAAAGTAAAACAGATATGCACCTTACAAAAGAATTACTGCATCTGCTCTAGAGCTTTTTTTCACTGGCATTACAAACAAGGTAAATTTTCAGTCAAATGACACCAAAGGTGAGTATTTCAGAAAAAAAAAAAGAAAAGACCACTTTAATAGATACTTTAATTCCATATAATTGTAATTTTGAATGGGGATTATTTAGTAACTCTAGCAAATGAACTTTTTCTTTAAATAAAAAAAAAAAAACTCTCAGCATAGAGACCTCTAACTACTAATGAAAGAGTAAAAGGCAAGGGAAAAAAATCTTGCTGGGGAAAAAAATCTTACTGTTTAAACTAAATTGAGGACACTAGAACAATATTGACCCTGTCTATAACATAATTTGAAAATTAATATTTTTTTCTCAGTGAGATAACAAAATGTACACTCTTCCAATAATTATGACAAAAAAAGAATAAGAAAAAACAATTTTGAATGATATAAATGTAATTCAAACGGAAACAAATTAATTTTCCTTTGCTCCATGTAATTGTCCCACAAGTAGGCCCTAAGCTGTGATGTAGGCAACACCCATGGACTGTTGTAAGCAAGCTCACATTTCTATAGTCCGTTTTCATATACTCTAAGAATTTTTTTTTTAAGAAACAGAGAAAAATTATTTAACAACATGATGATAAAGCTCAGTTTTCTCCCACCTCATCTTAACAATAATTCCATAGTTCAATATCCTGTATTTTTTTGCTCGTTACTCTTTTTGAGTGATACTAATCTATTTTGCTGTCTTAGCAGGGATACATTAACCAGGCTGAACTTGGAACACGTTTTTATTTCTTACCGTAGAAAAGACAGTCAGATAGCTCATTAAAATATATCAATGAATAATAACTTCTTCATTTAAATTAACTAATATCTAAGTTTAATGAAGCTCAGTTTATAGTGATTTTCCGGCTGAAGTGCTCCTCTTTCTGCCTAATTATGTGCACAGCTTTCAGACAACAAGGAGTGTCTTTAACATTAGATAAGAACCTGGGCTTTTATCTCAATCAATAGTCTTTAGCCTTTGAACTCATGTCAGTGGAAGACCAGTCCGTCACGTTCAGTTCTACCTGACCTCTTTTTCTTCTTGATGCATGCTGGCATTTACAAAAGAAACACACACACACGCATGCACACACTCACACACGCTCATACACACCCATGCACATACCTAAGATATAAGCAGCCAAACTGTTTAAATTATTTGTGTGTCTGTGTGTGCACACAAGCATGTGCGGACAGGATCCTTTATAGCTGTAAAGATATGTGACTGTAATGATGATGTTAAAATTTCCTTGTTTCCTTTCAGTGGGCTTTGTGTATCTCAAAGGAGCCCCATATGGTGCTCTTTGTCCGTGTCATTACCTCGTTACAGCCACTGTCTGCCAGCCAAAGGTAGACCGAGCGCTGCAGCTGTAGACAGCGATACAACTGGAATTGTCTAAGGTCAACAGTGCCGTAATTACTTTAAAATGTCAGCGTACAATAAAATACAACAGTTCATCTGGCAGAAAGCAAATTAGCTTTGACCATAGCGTAATTACCCTTTTCTCAGCACCATTAGAAGAGATCAAATCTCCACATTCAGTGTTTGAGGAAAGGCCATCAGAGTACACTCTACCTGACAAGGATGCACATTTGCCATTTTGAGATGTAATTAATTGTCCCTATAATAGAAATTTTTATATTTGACTCTGGAATTGAAATGTGTAATAACCTGGCTTCTTCCTTTTAACCATTTTGATGCTGGGGGAAAAAAAAAGATACGTTTTGCAAAGTACAAATAGGTAGTATCATCCAGACTTATTTGTTATTTTGATAACTGTGAGTTACTCTGAGGGAGAGGTTTTTTCTGAAGTGACTTCCCTGAGTATTAAGAATGATACTAATGTCTAGATTCCAAATTAAGAAATTAACATTATTAAATTCTCCCTTTCACAGCTTTTTTTTCTTCTTTCCACGTGTATTTTGCATCTGGCTGGGAGGATGTGAAGTGACTTTTAGACTTATATAAGGTTGATTTCTGCCAGTGATCTTCATCTATACCTCCACCTCATGCATGAGGGCAATCTAGGTCAAAAAGAACCCCTCCCCTTACCCCATCTCCCATGGGATTAATGTGCTGGTTTCCCAAGAGCATCCTCTTTTTTTCAATGACACTCATCATTAGTGGCAGAGGGTACAGATGCACCAATGATAAAGTAATTTGATTAACTCAGAAACAAACAGCAAGGAGCTGACCAGTGACAGTCCCTGTAGGGCAAAGACTTCACTGCTTGTTGACTTTCATTAATATTTAAGGGCGCCAAAGATGCTCTAAACTGATTTGAAATGACTTAAGGTGTCTAAACAGCACTTCTCCTTGTGCCTGGTTATAGATCCACAAGAAACAGCTGTTTTGTATCAGAAGAACCTTGCACTGTATTTAGGGAATTCCACCACCATAAAGATGTTTACATTTTCTTGATGTTTCATTCACAGTGTTGTGGGCTTCTTCCGAGTATTTCAAATGAAGGAGTGTTCTCTTGGGTTCAGAAATCTCCCTGTTGAGCACAGATTTCCTGGGCAGGGGGAGGGGGTGGAGTAGGAGACGAACTATTCATGCAGCCAACAAGAAACTTAATAGTTGGCAAGAAAATTCTTAACACAACCATTTCTTATTGAACCATTGCTAGTTTTAATGTGTTAAAGCCAAAACATGAAACAAGCTCTCTGGTAAAATCACTGTAGCATATCATTGATCAGTTTATCTCTTCAGAGCAGAAAATTATGGCACATACTGGGCTTTCTCCCCAACTGCTGGGTTGCTTTGTTCTTCCTCAATGTCATTTACAACTCTTAGATCACTTGATAATGTAATAACAAATGTAGATAGGGAATTTTTTTTTTTTAAATAAGTAAAATGGTCAGATAAAGCTTTTTAATAAATGTGAATATTTGGAAAAAAAGAAAGGAAAATTCTTTACTTGAGCTCCATCTAGTCCTGGATTAAGTCAAGTTGCCTGTGAATGTATTTAATGGATAATTTGTAGAGTTCAGAGAAGTAAATACCACATGGGGGAACTTGGAAGAACCTAGTTAATCTGACACTTTTAAATTGGCAAGACTGACCAAACTGGAACTTTCAGCTGCCGGTGCCGTGGCATGAATTAATGACTTGCTGTTACATTGAAAGAGAAGTGATTTTTTCCACCCAGGGATACTTGGAAGCGCCCCCGGAAGGCCAATCAGGTCTGTCTCCTTTGAAACAGCCCAAGGCTGCATTAGCCTGGAATTTAAGGCCTTTCACAGGCTTACCTAAATCCACCTTTCCTCTCGCTTTTGCTCAATGCAAAAATATCTCCTGAATTTTCATGTAAACAGGTCTCTCCACTTTTTTCCCCAGGATGGTCTCTCTGGGTTGCCTTCTCTGCTGCTTGCTACCTCTTCAAATAAGGTGTATACTTCACTGTCTGTCTCAGTGGTGTGTCCATAGTGATGTTCTTCTCGTCCGTTTTGTAATTTTATCTTTCTCACTGAATATTAACTATTTCATCATCTGTTGAAATAATTCAACAGTTACATAACCAAAAAAAAAAAAAAAAAAATGCCGTTGCTGTCAAGTCAATTCTGACTTGTAGCAACGTTATAGGACAGAGTAGAACTGCCCATCTGGGAGCAGCCGGTGATTCAAACTGATGACCTTTCAGTTAGCAGCCCAACACTTAACCACTGCGCCACCAGGACTCTAAAACAGTCATGTAGTTCTTAAATATTCCTAGTATTTCTCCCTCTCATTTTATTCGTATGAGAATCTTCTTTATAACAGAAAAATAGTTCTTATGATGGCAAAGATCATATAGTATTTGTCACTGCTTCCACAACTCTGCTATAATACTATGCACATAATAGGTATTTTTTAAAAATATTATTGTATAAATTAATTAATTTGCTCGAGAATTTGGGAAATTTGGGGAAAAATATATCAGTGCCTAAATAGTAATAGGAAACCCTGGTGGCCTAGTGGTTAAGTGCTACAGCTGCTAACCAAGAAGTTGGCAGTTCAAACCCACCAGGCGCTCCTTGGAAACTCTACGGGGCAGTTCTACTCTGTCCTATAAAGTTGCTATGAGTTAGAATCGACTCGACGGCAGTGTGTTTGGTTTTTTTGTTTTTAAATAGTATATATGTATGACGTATGGTGAAAATGATTAAGAAAAAAAAGATGCTAGATTTCTAAACCAAACAAACACTTCTTCACACTTTTATATTAAATCTGTCCATGACTCAAAATCATTAACTTGTTTTCATTTGGTTCAGTGGCAAAAACTAAACAACTCAGATTGAAAATATACTCTGCAAATACTACAAATGACACTAAAGCCAAGAAAATGCAAATCAAAAGCTAACATAAAAAAAAAAAAACAAAACATAGCGTGTTGTATTAACATAATTGATATCAGGAAAAAAAAATAAAAGAAAACATTCTTAAGAAAGTCACAAAACAGATTTATCACAAGATGTTGTAAAGATAATACGCAGAGAGAGGTAAAATCTTGGGGAGGGGGGAGATTAAAACCAACATTATGAGCAGCAGTTAGAGCTAACTTGTTCCTTGTGGACTTCAGCCTGCATTACAGAAAGGCAAACAACCTGTACAGAAGACTGTGCATTTCAGTTTTACTCAATCAACTTAGCAGGCAGTCTTTTAAACCAAAACCAAAATGAAAGGTTTTAAAGGCATCTGATTATTCATTTGATATTTCCTTTACATTAGTAACCAAATTGTTAAGGTTATATTTTTATATAAACTGTTTTTTAAAACTATCTTTCCTTTAATATTGACATCTGACAGCATTTCCTTTTCCATTTTTTGAAGTCATTAAATCTTTAAATTGCAAATAGAATTTGGCTTGCAAGGCCTGGTGCTGGACTTGTGGTTAAAAAATAAAAATAGGTATAACATGAGGAATTCAAGATGTTTTACTTTAGGCACCTTTATCTTTTAACCCTTTCCTCAAAGCCCTTTATTTTGGGGGTATTTAATTTTGCACATAATGTCTAACAATCCTAAGAGATTTTCAGAGTTAATATGCTTTACTACTCTCTGTGAGAGAACTATTTCATAGCTTTACTTCCCTTGTCAAATCCCAAACCTGTCTGCCCCTCCTCATTCTCAGACGATGACCTTGCTTCTTATTCCACTGAAAAAAATTGAAAAAATGAAATAACAGTGACTATATCTACCTTCTCACCCTAAAGAACCAAAAACTGGGCATAATAAACAAACAAGCAAACAAAACCCAAAATAAATATGTTTAAGACCCTGGAAATCAAGCAACAAAAATCAGTGATTTCAGAGAGATAAAAAAAAAAAAAAAAAGATGAGATAAGCCCTATAATTGCTGCAGTTTACTGCCCTGAGAAAGAGTCCAGGCCATGGTACAGTGCGAGGGAATCCGGGCTAAATCTAGCACACTTCCTGCACTGAGGAGACAGAGCTGAGAGTTTGGTGAGATGAAAGTGGGTATATTTCTCAGGAAGAGTACCAGAGAAAAGAAACCTGCATAAAACTGCAGATAATATTCAGTAAAGCAATGCTCAGAGCTTACATGTGACAAAATCACCAAAGGCTGGAGAAAGAACCATCCAAAATGATTAAATGGAGCAGTGCTGATGCTCACACAGTATTAGAAATATTGTTCTCACCAGGTAGACTGGAAAGACTCATAATGACTGGATGGGACACTGAGTAGAGTACTCAAGAAGGTCTTGCCTTAATATAGGGCAATAATAAGCCTTAGACAAAGCACTGTACAAGATCCACCTAAGAAAAAAATCATGAAAAATAAGACCTAAAAGGATCAAACTGTTTCCAAGTAACTTGATGCATTCCAAAACAAAACTCAGGAATGTTTATAGGAATCCAAACTACCCATACCCAGCAAGGTAAAATAACAATGTCTGGCATCTACTCAAAGATTAACAGGCAAGCAAAGAAGTAGGACAAGACATTTAATGAATAATTGGTCAATCGAAACTGATCTAGAATTTACGCAGACATTAGAACGAGCAGATAAGGGAATAAAAACAGTTATTATAGCTCATATGTTAAATAAAGTTAAGTAGAGACATGCAAGATGTATCAACAAAACCAACAAAGCATCCAAATCAAACATCTGGAGATGAAAGTTAAAACATCTGAGACGAAAAAATGCACTGCCTGAGGTTACTGACAAATCAGAACTTGCAGAAAAAAAAGTTAGTGAAATTGAAGACATAGTAATAACACTAACAATTAAAAAACATATAGAGGAAATGAAATTTAAAAAGCGGAAAGAATATCAGATACCTTTGGGATCACTTCAAGTGGAACACTAAAAATGCAATTAAAATCCCCAAAGGTAGGTGAACAGGGAATATTTGAAGTTATCATGGTTGAAATTTTTCCAAATGTGATGAAGCCTAATGAACCCCAAGTACAAGAAAGAAACATGAAGAAATCTATGCCAAGGCACATCGTAATACAACTGCTCAAAACCACTGAAAAGAGAAAACCTTAAAGGAGCTAGAGAAGAAGACATGTTACTAAAAGGATGACAAAGAAAAGAATGACAACAGATTTCATGTTGGAAATAATGCAAGTAAGAAGGAGGACCAGTGGTTTTAAATTATTGAATGGAAAAAAACAAAACAAAAATTGTCAACGTAAATTCCAGACACATCAAAAATCCATTTCAAAATGAAAGCAAAATAAAGACTTCTCAGACCTACAGAACTTAAAAGACTTCATAAACAGCGTGCTTACACTACAAGTAATGGTAAAGAAAGTTCTTCAGGCAGTGAGAAAATAGTACTGAATTGAAATATTGTTCTACCCAAAGGACTGAGGAGCCCTGGAAATGTTACATATATAACTAAGTATGTAAGATTATTTTTCAGAAACAATTTCTTATATAAATCTCTTTAAAAGGCAATTTACTATTTAAGCCAAAATAACAATGTACAGTGGGATTTATGACGTATATAAAAGTAAAATATAGCACAATAGCATCAAGTTCAGAAGGGGAGAAATGGAAAATACCGTTTTATGGGTCTTATACATAACATAAAATAATGTCACTTGAGGGTAAGCTATAATAAGCTAAAGATGCGTACTATAAAACATAAAGCAACCACTGAAATAAAAAAACAATGAGTTATAGAAAATAAGTCAACAAAAGAGATAAAATGGAATCATAAAAATATTCAGTTAGTTCTAAATAAGGCAGAAACTTAGAAAAAATAATATAAAACAGATGGGACAAATAAAAACAAATAGCAAAATGATAGATTTAAATCTAATCATATCAGTAATAACATATGCAAATTGTCTAAACACTTCAATGAAAAGACAGAAATTACCAGGTTGTATTAAAAGGCAAGGAGCCCTGGTGGCACAATAGTTAAGCACTTGGCTGTGAACTGAAAGGTCGATGGTTGGAATCTACTGGATGCTCCGTGGAAGAAAAGAACTGGCAATCTGCTCCAATTAAGAGTACAGCCTAGGAAACTCTGCGGGGAAGTTCTACTCTGTCTCATAGGGTTGTTATGAGTCAAAATTGACTTGCTGGCACACAACAACAATGACATTAAAAAGCAAGACCCAACTATATTTTGCCTATACAAAAGACACATTTTATGTATAAATTTAACAAACTGGTTAAAGGTAAAATAGTGGAAAAATATATTATAGTCAAAAGAAGGCTAGAGTGGCTATTTGAATATTTGGAAAATTAGATTTCAGAGCAAAGAATATTATAAAAATAATAAATATTTTTCATAACAATGAAACAGTCAATTAATCATGACATGGCAATTCTAAAAGTTTTTACTCCTAATAACGGAGTTCAGACATATGAATTAAAAAATGATAGAACTGTAAGAGAAATAGAAAAATTCACAATTGTAGTTGGAAATTTCAATACATCTCTCTCAATAACTGATAGGACAGGTAGAAAGAAAGTCAAAAACAATGTAGTAGCCTGGAACAATACTAACAAAAAACATAACCTAATACAGATTCATAGAGCATCACACTCGAAGTAGAATGTACTTTCTTCTCAAAACATACAGAACATTTACCAAGATAGATAATATTCTGTCATAAAAGAAGTCTCAATAAATTCAAAAGGATTCAAGCCATACAAAGTATATTCGTGGACTACAAAAACCAAAACCAAATCTGTCACCATCGAGTGATTCTGACTCATAGTGACCCTACAGGAAAAAGTAGAATTGTCCCATAGGGTTTCCAAGGAACAGCTGGCGAATTTGAACGGCTGACCTTTTGGTTAGAAGCCAAGCTCTTAACCACTAAGCCACCAGGGCTTGTGGGCCACAAAGGAGTTAGATTAGAAATCAGTCACATTAAGGTATTGGACAAATCCCCAAATATTTGGAAACTAAACAACACATTTCCAAATAATGAATGGGTGAAAGAAAACATCCAAAAAGAATTCAGAAAGTATGTTCAATTTAATAAAAATGAAAACACTACATATCGGAATGTGTAGGATGCTGCTAAAGCAGTAGTTAGGAGAAAATTTATAGCACTACACTCCTATTTATGAAAGAAGAAAGGTCCCAAATCAGTGACCTCAGCTTCCAGCTTAAGAAACTAGAAAAAGAGGACTAAATTAAACTTAGCTACACTACATTCAAGAGCAAGTTTCAGAGTCTTTTCTGGCATCCATTTTGTTATTTTCTTTCTTTCCTGTCTCTTTAATGACTTTTGCTTTCTTCATATATGATGTACTTGTTGTCATCTCACAGCTCATCTTCTCTTTGATCATTAGCATTGAATGCATCAAATTTGTTCTTGAAATGATCTCTAAATTTAGATAGTGACAGAATACCAAATAAGATGTTTCAACAAATGGATGCAATGATGGAAACACTTGTCCATGCCAAGAAATTTAGACAGTTACCTGGCCAATTGACTGGAAGAGATCCATATCCGTGCCCATTCCAAAGAAAGGTAATCTAACAGAATGCGGAAATTATTGAACGACAATATTAATATCACTCATAAGTAAAATTTTACTGAAGATAATTCAAAAAAAGTTGCAGCTGTACATTGACAGGGAACTATCAGAAATTCAAGCCAGATTCAGAAGAGGACATGGAACGAGGAATATCATCCTCAAATGGATCTTGGCTGAAAGCAGAGAATACCAGAAAGATGTTTACCTCTGTTTTATCACTGACTGTGCAAAGGCATACGACTGTGTGGATCATAACAAAGTATGGAAAATATTGCGAAGAATGGGAGTTCAAGAACACTTAAGTGTTCTTATAAGGAACCTGTACATAACCAAGACGCAGGCATTTGAACAGAACAAAGGGGTACAGTGTGGTTTAAAATCAGGAGAGCTGTGCTACAGGATTGTATTCATTCACCATACTTAATTACTACACAGAAGAAATAATCTGAGAAGCTGGACTATATGAAGACAAAGGTGGCATCAGTATTGGTTTAAAACCAGGAAAGGTGTGGATCAGGCTTGCATCATTTCACCATACTTATTCAATCTGTATGCTGAGCAGATAATCAGAAAAGCTGGACTATATGAAGAAAACAGAATCAAGATTGGAGGAAGACTTCTATACGCAGATGATACAACTTTCCTTGCTGAAAATGAAGGGGAATTAAAGCACTTCTTGATGTAGCCTTCAGTATGTATTATACCTCCACATAAAGAAAACAAAAATCCTTATGTTGACATCTTCTGCCTGGAGGGTAGATGAGAGGGTAGAGGGGGTTAGAAGCTGGGGAAATAGACACAAAAAGAGAGAGCAGAGGCAGAGAGGCAGCTGTCTCATTAGGGGGAGAGTAATTGGGAGTATGTAGCAAAGTGTATGTAAGTTTTTATGTGAGAGGCTGACTTGATTTGTAAACTTTCACTTAAAGCACAATAAAAATTATTTAAAAAAAGAAAACAAAAATCCTCACAACTGGACCAATAAGCAATATCATGATAAATGGAGAAAATATTGAAGTTGTCAAGGATTTCATTTTTCTTGGATCCACAATCAATGCCCATCGAAGTAGCAGTCAAGAAATCAAACAATGTATTGCATTGGGCAAGTCTGCTGGAAAAGATCTCTTTGAAGTGTTAAAAATCAAAGATGTCACTTTGAGATCTAAGGTGCTACTGACCCAAGCCATAATGTTTTCAATAGCCTTATATCCATGTGAAAGCTGGAAAATGAATAAGGAAGACCAAAAAAATTTGATGCCTTTGAATTATGGTGTTTTTGGAGAACATTGAATATACCATGGACAGCCAGAGGAACAAACAAATCTGTCTTGGAAGAAGTACAGCCAGAATGTTCCTTAAAAGCTAGGATGGCGAGGCTTTGTCTCACACATTTTGGACATGTTATCAGGAGGGACCAGTTCTGGGAGAAGGACATCATGCATGGTAAAGTAGAGGATCAGCAAAAAAGGGGAATACCCTCAGTGAGATAGACTGACACAGTAGCTGCAACAATGGGCTCAAACAAGCAACAATTGTGCAGATGGTCCAAGACCAGAAAGTGTTTCGTTTTGCAGTAGTTTTTTTTTTTAGAGTTGCTATGAGTCAGAACTGACTAGAAGGCACCTAACAACAACAACAACTCAAAACTGTACTGGAGGATCTAGACAGTGTACAAGTGTAACTGGGCAAAAAAGTAAATGGAAGACATCCAGATTGGAAAAGAAGTGAAACTGTCTTCATTTATGGATGGTATAATCAAGGTAGAACATTCAAGAAAACTGTGAATAATATTTAAATAAATAAATAAATGAGTTTAGCATGTTGCAGGATACAGGATGGATACAAAATGGTACAAAATCAATTGTATTTCTGTACACTACCAATGAAAAATAAAAGTTTTAAATTAAGAAAACAGTAACATTTAAAATACTATAAAAATAGGAAATACCTAGAAATAAATCTGAAATTTGTAAGAACTTCACATTAAAGACTATAAAAATTGCTGCGATATTTTACAGAACATCTAAATAAATAAAAATATAGAACATACTCGTGGGCCATAAGACTCAGTATGGTTTGTATGTCAATTCGCTTTAAATTACCTACAGACTCAAAGTCCCTGTGGGATTTTTTTGTGTAACTGACAGCTTATTCTGAAATCATATGGAATTGCAAAGGTCCTAGAATTGCTGAAGCTTCTTTGAAAAAGATGAACAAAGTTGGAAGAATAACATCACCTGATTTCAAGAAAATCTTTGTGAATTTGTGTTAGGCACAAATTCCTTAGATATGACATCAAAAATACAATCCTTAAAACAATAAGTTGATAGATCAGACTTTGTCAAAACTTAAAACTTCTGCTTTTCAAAAGACACTGTTAAAAGTATGAAAAGATAAGCCACAGACTAGGAAAAAATAATTGCAAAGCATATAGTGTGATAAAAGAGTTGTAGCCAGAATTAAAAAAAAAAAAAAAAGACACCTTTGCAGTAGAGTTGATTCAGATTCATAGAGACCCTACAGGGACAGAGTAGAACACCCCCATAGGGTTTCCTAGGCTGTAATCTTTACAGGAACAAATGGCCAGGTCTTCGCTCCTGAGAAGTTGCTAGTGAGTGAGAACCACCAACCTTTTCCTTAGCAGTTGAGTGCTTAACCATTGCACCACCAGGGCTTCTGTTATTAGTTATTAGTGAAATGAAAATTAAAATTACAATGAAATTCCTATTAGTATGGCTAAAACTTAAAAAAAAATGACATCATAAGTTGGCAAGCATGTAGAGGAACTAGAATTCTCATACATATTGCTGGTGAGAATATAAAATGATATAATCATTTCTTAACACAGTTCGTCCATCTCTTAAATGTTAAAATCTTGTTACTTGCCATCAAGTCAATTCTGATTTATGGAAACCTCAAACGAACGTACAGAGTAGAACCAAGAGTGTGACCTTTCAGATGCAGATTGAAAGGTCAGGTGCCTCTGGGTGAATTTAGACCACCAACCTCTCAGCTAGTAGTCCGGTGTTTATCTGTTTGCACCTCCCAGGAACCTCCCATGTACCTGCCTATGTTCCATGTATTCAACCTTTGGGTATTTACCTGGGAGATAAAAAGAAGTAAATATCCATACAGAGGCTTTTATATGAATGTTCACAGCAGCTTTTTTGCTATAGCCCAAAACTGGAAAGAACCCAAGTGTTTCCCAACATGTGAATAGACAAACAAATTGTACAATATCCATACGATGGAATACTACTCAGCTGAATAAAGGAATAAATTGTAGATACATACAACAACATGGATAATTCTCAAAGGATTTATGCCGAATGAAGAAGCCAGACAAAACAGTGTATATGATATGATTCAACTTTATATAAATCTCTATAAAATGCAAAATAATCTGTAGTGACAGAAGTGTGACCAGTGGTTACGTGGGAGAATGGGGAGGGAAATATGGAGGAATTTATAGGAAAGATTACAAAGGGACAAAGGGAATCAAGCAAACTTTTGAAATGATAATTTCCCATATTGTTTGTGGTGATGACTTCACTGAGGTATGCTTATGCCAAACTTATTGAGTGGTACACTATAAATGCGTGTACTGTGGTATAGCAATTATACCACAATAGATGTGTGAAAGAAACAGAAGCAATCAGATAAGAAATAAGTCACCTTGTGAGAAAGAAATAGAAGCAATCAGATGAGAAATAAGTCATCATGAACTAAAACATACTGCTTGCATCTTTACCTGATACTCTGTCTATTGTCCCCTTACTATAGATAAACTGCCCTATTACTATCTAAGGCCATTCTCTCCATTTGACTACCTCTCTCTCATGCCCACTCAAAGACATCACTTTTGTAATTTTTTCCTTACCTAATGCATTATCAATTTCCTCTGTCTATTGAAGTATTCCATTTGTAAAGAAACACGTTGTGATGGCTCTAATCTTATAAATCTTGAGACCAAACCTATCTCTTTTGTAGCTGTTTTTATCTATATATATATAAAACCAATAAAAATTTTTTTGGTTTGTATATATATATATATATCTGGTGGTGCAGTGGTTAAGGGCTTGGCTGCTAACCAAAAGATCAGTGGTTCGAACAAACCCACCAGCTGCTCCACAGAAAAAAGATGTGGCACTGTGCTTCTGTAAAGATTACAGCCTGGGAAACCCTATGGGGCAGTTCTCCTCTGTCCTACAGGGTTGCTATGATTCAGAATCGATTGAAATGCAGTGAGTTTTGAGTTACATACATATACATATATACATAAATATATATACATACATTTTTTTTTTATATATATATATATACGGAGTTGTCATCATTTCCATTCCTTCACTTCTTTTAGTTCATACCAATAAGACTTTAATACCCAATATTCCACTGAAACAGCTCTTCTCAAGACATCATCAGCTTCCATCTTGCCAAGTCCAGGGTTCAATTCTGTGTCTTCTAACTAATTCATCTCTAAGCAGCATTTAACATAGTTTATACTTTTTCCTTCTTGAGACATTTTCTTCAGTTGATTTCCCCAAAACGACTTTACTGAAAGCTACTTGTCACTTTTTTTTTTTTTTGGTGACGCCTTTTTTTCTTCTAAACCCGTAAATACTGAAAAAAAAATACTGAAGTTACCTTATATTCAGACATCCACCCTTTTCTCTTATTATACTTTCTAGGCGATTTCTTCTGATCCCTTTGATTTGAAGATGGCTTCCAAATGTGTATTTTCAACTCTCACCTCTTCCCTAAGCTCCAGACTCATGTATAGAAGTGTGATATTTAGTAGTCCATTCAGACTAACATATCCAAATCAGAGTCCTCTGATTAACAGCTTCCCAAACCAGCCTCTTGTTTGTTTCAGTAATGACATCACCTTTCACTCAGTTGCTCAGGGCAAATCCTAGAAGCCATCCTGGATTTCTCTTTTTACCAAGCTGGTGCCCTGTGGTGCAGTAGTTAAGTGCTGACTGCTAAGTGAAACGTCAGCGATTGGAGCCCCCATTGGTTCCACAGGACAAAGATGTGGCGGTCTGTTTCAATGAAGATTTACAGTCTTAGAAACTCTACGGGGCAGTTCTACTCTGTCAAATAAGGTCGCTATAAGTTGAGATCAACTTGGTGGCATGGGTTTGTTTTTTTGTTTTGTTTTGTCATTTCAAACACTATCTTCAAAATATATACAAAATCCAATTACTTTTCACCAGTTCCACCAATGGAAACCTAGTTTCATTGCTCTCTTACTTGGGCTACTGCAATAGTCACCTAAACAGTATTTTTCTTTCTCCTTTTGTCCCCCTATTGCCTACTAAAGTGATCCTTTAAAAAAAAAAAAAAAAGCAAATCAGATCATGTTTATTCCCTACATAATATCCCTCACTTTCTCTATTATTTTGGAATAAAATCTAGATTCCTTATCATGGCCTTCAATATCCTAGATAAAATGGCCCTGCCCACTTTTTTGCCTTCGTCTATGGTGTTCCTCATTCAGTATACTCCAGCTGCACTGGTTTATTCACTATTCCTTGAAACACCAAGTTTATTATGACCTCACAGCTTTTGTACTTGTTATTCTCTGTCAGAAGCCCTTTTCCACCTTTCTGCTCATGCGTAAGTACAATATTATCCATGTCTCAGCAGAAAAGTCACCTCCACTGAGAAGTCATTTCTGATCATTCTTTCTAAAATAGCTTTTACCACCCTCAATGACAAAGATGTCATATGGGTAGGCTATATTAACTTAAGAGCAACCTGTCTCATTTTAAGGTATTATTCCATTTTTAAACAGTTTTTGCTTCATGTTTTGAGACATTTCTATAACAATATATCTTCCAGAATGGAGGCAAATGCAGACAGTTCTTTCTTGTCTCTGTGTCATCAGACAATGTGATTGCCTTCTAATCCTTCCTGATTGTCTCCCAATGTCTATAACAAGATAGGGATAGGAGACGTGGCTACAATCAAAGTGAAAATCTCTATGAGGTCTCTGAGCACCGGTGGCACAAATGGTTAAGTGCTCACCTGTTAACTGAAATTCTGGCAGTTGGAACCCACAGTGGCACCATGGGAGAATGATCTGGAGATCTGCTTCTATAAAGATTACAGCCAAGAAAACCCTACAGGCCAGTTCTACTATGTCACAGGGGGTCACTGTGAGTCGGAATTGACTCAATGGCACCGAACAACAACAACTATTCTTATTTTACAAATGGAGAAACTGAGCTTTAGTAATGATAATTAACTTACCATTATACAATTATAATAGAGCACGTGCATGACGTGCATGGGGCAGATTTGGGGTCAAGTGGACTTGAGTTTTACCTGCCAGGTTTCCACTACGCCACATGGGTTTTGAGAGAAAAAAATTATTAGGTAAGCATTTCTCCCTGTGTTTAAAGATAGGTTGTCTATACTCAGTCTTCTATTCTTATGGTCTTGTGTTTTATTTCTGTTTGTTCTTTTCTTATTTCTCCTTCTTTCCCTCGTTCACTCAAAAAATAAAAGCCAGTAAGAAAAAAAAAAAAAAATTGTGAACTTAACCAGACTATTCAATGATTGGCATTTTTTACAAAGTAGAACCAATAAACAACCATAAAGACCAGAATGATCGTTTGTGTTGATTAGAGGCCTCAGTGCTAAGGAAAGTAAAGTTTCTGATTTATTACTTATTTTTTATACAAAATGTTTACTCTGTTTCACTTATGACTAACTGAATTCCACAACCATGTCACCAATACATGCAACTGGTCAAAAATCACACTGAATAAGAGATGGTGAATGGCTCAGAGCTACATATCTCTACAAGCTGCTGGTAGCCTCACACTCTTTTGCAGAATATTTTTAATGTGTTCTTAGTACCACTTTGGAAACTATGCACTTTTTTGTTTATATATATTTTTTTCAAAATTAGCCAAAAAATTGAGTAACCTTCCCATCCTTTCACCAAATGTGGAAATACCATCTTATTCTAATATGCAAGCTTAATATACAGATTTTTTCCCAGATGACATTATTATCTTGTTTTAAAAGTCAATACTTGCATATGTCCCTAAATGGAAGAAGCATGTATTAGCAAAGAGCCAATGGGAAGGATCAGTACATATGCTCAAGTAAAAAAGAAAAGAAAGAAACTATGTCAGAATGAATTTTATATTCACATAGGGTAATAGAGACAGGCAAGGGAAAGCCAGACACCACATGGAGGCCATTTGTTCCTTCAAAGCACCATGCAGATTCAAACTTTCAGATAAAAATGTACAAGCTGCCAAACTTCAAAGGAGAAGAATTAAAAAATAAAAAACGACAATTGAGAAGGGTACCTGGCATACATAAACACTTAGTGTGCACATGTGTGCTGATACCTCACATTCGTAGAGCATATCTGATGTCAGGCCATATTATCTTAATATCTGAATTAGAAGATAACTGCTAAAAACTCTGAATTTATAATGTTTTGTGTACATGAAAAAGTTCGTAAGGTTCTGCAGAAATCCTGGCATCTATAACATTCCTGGCATCTATAACATTTATCATTACTTACATTTAATTAGGCAAAATCAAATCCTACAAAGTTTGTTCATTCAATTTCTCCAAGGCCAGTTGTTTATGTAAGTACAGAATCATTAGTATGCAGCTTTCTCCGTAATTATAAGGCTGTCAGATAAGAAACCTGCTGCCTAGGACAGATAAAGAAACTTGCAGATAGTCACAGATTATAAACCCCAATTCACACTGTGAGAGCATTTGGACAAGTTGCCCATGAAAACGTGAATCACTTTACAGAGGCAAACAATAGGGACCCAAATGGAATAGTGGGTACTAAGTTAATGCTTATTTGTGTTTTTCTCCCTTTTTAAAATGAAGACTCAAGAAGAAAAATCAAATAATGAAATCATTTATTGCTAACATTTTCTTTTTACTTAGAGTTGGCTATGAGGTTGAAAAATGTAAATTGCTTTTCTCAACATAGCTATTTAGATGAAGAAAGAGCCAAGTAAAAAATGTATCTCCACTGATGACAATGATGACCTAAAATGTTGCTGCCCGGTTTTTCTAAGCAGTATTTCCAATGAAAAAGTCTTGGAATAATTTTAAAAATAGTTATATCTGCAGTTTTGTTCAGTTCTTTAAAAAAAAAAAAAATGAGGCTTAATTGTGGTGATTCCATTTTTCATGTTTTCATTTATGTAAAACCCAAATTCTTCCAAGAAAAATTATTTTCAGTCCCATATAATTATTCTCATATAGTTTATTCCCAACACCTCTTCCTTGGCTACTCATCATGTCCCACTTACTTCCATGTCTGATACTTGTCCTCCACACTTTCAGTCAAAGCCAGCCTGGTTTCCTGGTTCTTCAGTCCCTCTTCCCAGGCAGGCCTTCTACTGTATCTTTCTACTGTGTTTGGTGACAAAAAATCATGCCACAAGTAAAAAATCTCCTTTGTTGCTTGATCTTTTTTTTTTTAATTCATCTCGCTTTAATTCAGTGCCTGCAGCCGATCATTGAAGCCTTAATTCTATTCTCTCTTAGAGAAAATGCAGTCAAACTTTAACCTCTCCAGGGCAACTAAAGCAATTTTTTTACCAGTTTCTCAAGGAGCCCTGCAGAGGAAAAAAAAGAAAGAAAGAAAGATTATTTTGGTTAAACAATGAACAAAACACACCTTTGCCTCTTGGAGTTTCACAACGCTAATTAACATATTGTACTGAAAGTAGCACCCAACCAACCCAAGTAGAGAAGAAAAGAAACCTGGATTTCTTCCTTAATCCAGTGTTTTCCAAACTATTTGAAGCTATAACACTTTACTTTCATAAATACCTAAGAAAAAATTTGGGAAATGCATTTTATCACAGTTATTGTCTTGAACCTGAATGTCTTCATTAATAAGTAGCTTTAGGAAACAAATCATGTTTTTATCGCTCTTTTAGTCTTATCATCCTCAGTGATTCCTACATGTATTCAACTTGTCCATCTAACACCAATTGTTACGGTTTCTTGTTTTCCTTAATTCAACTTTTATTTTCATTCTGCATCAACCTTTTCAACAAGATGACCACACCCTTTATTTCTTTACTTGACAAAGGTGCTTCAAATTCTAAATTCCCGTCTTCAATTCCAATCTATTTTCCCGATGCGTCTCCATTCACAACATCCAATAGCCAGAATTTTACCTACTTTAAGGACATGAGCCATGCAACCCCTCTCAATTAGCCTAATGCATTCAGTCCCTTCTGACTATTCTGCTGCCCAAATTAAACTGTATGATCAGTAATTTCAGGACTACCCTTTTTCTTTCCAAGGGTGCCATTGCTTCCCTAATCTTTTGTGGCTAATACTCAACTCAGCTCTTACCTGCTATTTATTCGCTTTTCTCCTGCCTCCAAAATGAATTCTGAAACAGTTCAAAGAACCTTCCAGATATGCCACACTTTATTATGACTAGACCAGTTATTACTAGTATAATAGCTCCACAGCAATGGGCAGGGTCCTAGAAAATGACTAACCTGGTGTGGTCAATGGTTTGCCTGAATGCTAATGGATTTGGAAGAGATATTTCCAAGGCAAAGATATATATTTGTTGGGGTTCACCAAATAGAAGTCTACCTACATTAGTGAAAGTATCCCCATTCCTCTTGAAAAAAAAAAAAAAAATCTTGAGAAGACTTAAATTACCAATTTATCTTATCTTTTTGAGCTTTAACTTGAGAAAGATTATTTTTCTCTTTAATTTATTAACTAGAAGAAGAAGAAAAGAAGAGTAAAGTTGTAGAATTTAAAGAATTGGGAAAAACTCAAAATTTAGTCTTCTGTAGAAATGGCTTTGGTAATCAGTGGTCAGCATACACCCATTAGGCTTTTAGAGGATAGAAGAACTCTGCCTCAGGAATGAAAGAAATCAAAGGTGACTTCAGCTAATTTACAGTTCTCACAGAATTATTTTTGGTAGTAACTGTCCTACTCACATGTTACTGAAAACCAATATAAATGTTTTCTATTAGACTTATATTTCTCTTTAGAGAATGTAATGCAGGTGTATTATATTGACTACCACATTAAATCTTATTAGGGATCGTGGAATTAAAGGTTGACATAAATTTCTCGTGTATCACTGTCTGTTCATTATAACAACATAAACCAATAACCAGTTGCAGTGAAGTTGACTCAGACTCATGGAGACTTCGTGTGTCAGAGTAGAACTGTGCTCCATAGAGTTTTCAGTGGCTGATTTTTTGGAAGTAGATCACCAGGCCTTTTCTCCAAGGTGGCTTTGGGTGGACTTGAACTTCCAACCTTTTGGTCAGCAGTCAAGCGCATTAATTTTTTGCACTACCCAGGGACAGACTGTACCAAAAAAGGTAGATTTAAACAAATTCCTTTAGCAGTAGGTATCAAACATTGGTAAAGCAAATGACAACAACAACAACAACAAAGTGCTACCTTCAGATTTAATATTTTATAAGCTGTTAGTTATAGTAACAGTAGTTACAGTATTTTACACTCACTGTAATGGATCTAAAAATCATCTTTGCAAGTTTTAGTCTAAACAGAAATCAGTAAATTTTTGAATTAATATTATTTATGTGAACTCAGTATGAAAGTAGCGTAAATAAATATTGCTTTTATAAATTAACCTTGCTGGTAGCTGCCACAGGGTCTGTCCCCAACTCATAGTGATCCCATGCACAATAAAACAAAATGCTGCCCTATTGTGATCCATAGGGTTTTCATTAGGTTTATAACACAGTAATTTTATAAACCTGAAAAATAAACTACAGTCTTGCTATTGCTTTTTGATTAGATTATTGACTGGCAGCAAATGAAAATATGTGCTAAGGTTTAAAATTCTTCTGTAGCCAAAAAATTAACCTCATTCTTTTTGGTAGATGAAATCTTAGCTACAATCAGTTGTAATTTTGGTAAATTAATGTTTAAAATATGTTCGAGTACTTGCTACATTATGTTAGGTTCTCTAAGTTTAAAAGTCCATTGAAGAAAAAAGAAAAAGAAATGAGTTTTTAAAACCATTTATTTGAAAACTGTTGTGTCTAGACCACTTGCATTTGAATCATGTAACCACTTGTTAAAAAATATAGATTTTTGGGTGACTTCCACACTATTGAAAAATAATCTATGCTCTGTAGGACCAAGATACCTGCATTTTTAACAAGTACTCCATGTGACCCATTTTCCACAATCAAATCTAAACATCAGTCTCTAAGAAGGTATTTGTACAGGAAGCTTAATCAATATCTCAGTTAGTTGTAAAATGTGGAATAAACAATTATGAGTTCAGAGAGGCTAAGAGAGTCTACAGAACAATATCTGGCTAGAAATAAAGAATTTGTCAGAAGCTAACGTCCAAGGGGTTAGCACCCCAATCACTCCCTGCCTTTCTTTCTGTACCAGGAGACAGTGGAAGTAGAGAAGTGTTTGCAGACTCTCAAATCAACACATTTGCAAAGTTATCCAAATATAATCTTTAATCAAAAAGTATCAATATCTTATAGCGTAAAATTTGCAGCCACTAAACTCTAAAGATTCAACAGAATATTAGCATTTTAAATCTACAGGGGTTGCCAGGATTTCTGAGTTTTCATATCACAACAGACAGAAAGAGCTGGTAGATAATTTAAGATTACAATAAAGGGAAATTAATTTATTGTCTTAAACTATGGATTCTATTTCAATATTTACTTGGCTGTCTAGTATAAAACAATTATGGATGAAAGTGGTAGAAATTACTTCTGTTACTAAAACATGTTATCAGGAAGGACCAGCCCTGGAGAAGGACATCATGCCTTCTAAAGTACAGAGTCATCGAAAAAGAGGAAGACCCTCAACAAGATGGGTGAACACAATGGCTACAACCAAGAATTCAAACATAGCAAAGAATGTGGGGATTGTACAGGACTGAGCAGTGTTTAGTTCTTTTGTACATAGGGTCTCTATGACTCAGAACTAACTCCATGGCACCTAACAACAACTAAGAAATTACTTTTTAAGTTACACTTCATTTTATACAATATTTTCATTAATTTCCATGCTATAGTTTAATATAGAGTTTATATAAGCAGGATTTGTTTTGTTTGCTAAAAATAAAAGCAAGAAATGAGGGGAGGTTAGGAGCTTACTATAAGGATACAAGTGCGGGAACATAGTTGAACAGGAAGGCTTAAGGGAACTCAAAGCAGTATTCTCTCCTTTCATTTTTGTTCCTTTTTGACTATGCCTTTCATTTTACTGACTGGTTTTTTTGCTTGTTTAATTTTACATAATAGAAAATATAGTCACTAACATCTTCTGAGAGAAACTTATCTCTCTTTTTTTTTCTTCTGGGTCCTACTATATTCCTTCAAAAGTGACAGCCCCGCACTTGGACTAATTAACTTTGCATAGGCATTGGGGGTCTCTGAAAGGGGCTCTAGTTTGTCCTTCTGTATCTGTGCCCTCTCCTGGACCCGTGGTTGGAATGAGTGCAGGTAGGGGGTTGAGTGAGATATGGAAGGTAGGGATGGGGATCACATTGTGTAAACATGGCTGTAGGATTCCGTGGCAGTTAAAAAAAGGAGGTGGAATTACCAAAGAAAAGGCATCGTTGTGAGCTGAGGTAACTATACCACACAGGTTCTTATCACAGAGTTGATATTTTTCTAGCGAAATCTGGTTACCTGAAAATACTAAAGAGTTTAAATTTGGTTGGACTGTGCTCCATTATCAAGTGGTTTATACCCATTTACTGATTATGTCTGCATTGTAGAACTAGGCCTTGGGGGATAAAATGGCAGAACAGTATTAACATAACTCTTTTGTTTAGCCTGCTATAAGCCAGGTTACTTCCCATACGTTAATTTATTTTTTCCTGCGATTCAATTAGCACCCTCATCCTACTAATAAAAAAAAAAATGATGTTCAATAATCACATAAGTACTAAGAAATGAAGCCAGACGTCTAAAACAGGTCTGCCTAAGCCACGAGGCCATGCTGATTCCACTACATGATATCCATATTCTCTGAGTTCAAGGGTGTGTTCCAAACCAATGTAGCATTATTTTGATAATAAAAGGTATTAGCCACTGTGCTTAAAAAAGAAATGGCTCAGGAAGAGAGGGAAAAGGTGATGGAATCATTGCAGCCTTTACCTGGAAATGCTCTCAGTGTCTTAGAGGAAAAGTCCTAAAACCAAGCTCCACACCACAATCTGTACCCTATTCCTTTACCTGGATCCCTGAATGCAGGGGCAGATAGTATGGTTTGTAAAAAGGAGATTAGAGGAAATATTTCCAAGTATCTTTAGGGGGTAAAGTTGGTATTTTGAGAAGTAGAGTTGTAGGCTAAGGTTGCTTTGCAACGTTCAGTGGCCTAAAAGAATTAAGTGTCCTGAAGTCTTGTTTCCGTTTGAGGAACTTAGGTACTAGGAAAATTTGTCTTCATTCGTATCCTTATTCTGAGAGTAGGATGTGTGGGTACAAGTTCTCCAGGCTGCTATTTTTGGAACATATGGGCAAAGCTGAAATATATGAACATATGTTTGTATGTTTGTGTGTGTATATGAGTATGTATAGTTGTATAAGCAATCACATTTTTATTCTCCCCCTCATCCTCCCTTCCTCTTCTACATTTGGAACATATTTGAAATGTGGAACATGTGCTTAGTAGGCAGGCCGTAAGTATTAGTTTAAAATGATCAGCAATTTAGTGTGCGCATGTTTCCCTTTCCAAACCTACATGCAATTAGTATAGTCTGTAGCTAAAAATCATTCCATATGAATTATACCTATATTCTTTGGATGCATACATTATATATTCTCCCATTAAGACAGAAATAATATGTTATTAACTTGTTTAAAAATTTGATTCTAAATGACTGTAAATACATCAATCAAGTAACAATTTGCCAATGGTTCTAAATAAAAGGATTTAAAAAAAAAAAAAAAAAAAAACCACCAAACTTGTTGCCGTCAACTCAATTCTGAGTCATAGCGACCATGGAGGACAGAGTAGAACTGCTCCATAGGGTTTCCAAGAAGTGCCTGGTAGACTCAAACTGCCGACCTTTTGGTTAGCAGCGTAGCATTTAACCACTAGACCAAACAAAAAAGATTTAAACACACGTATTTAAGATAACATAATTGTTGTTGTTAGTTGCCCCCAAATCAGCTTGGGCCATTCTATGTACAACAGAACTAAATGCCTTCTGGTCCCGTGGCGTTCTCATGATTGGTATGCTTGAGTCCATTGGTGCAGTTATTGTGTAGTTCCTTCCAACCTAGGAGCTCACCTTCCAGCAATAGTTTAACCTGTTGCCGTAGAGTCTATTCCAACTCGTAGAGACCCTGTAGGGCAGAGTAGAAGCAGACTGCCACATCTTTCTCCCATGGAGTGGCTGCTAGGTTCGAACCATGAACTTTCTGGTTAACAGCCAGCACTTAACCGCTGTTGCCACCAGGGCTCCTTTCCAGTACTACATTAGATAATACTCTGTAGTGATCCATAGGATTTTCATTGGCTAAGTTTGGGAAGCCTAAGCCTTTCTTTCTAGTCTGCCTTAGTCTGGAAGCTCTACTGAAACCTGCCCATCATGGGTGACCTTGCTATTATTTGAAATACTGGAAACCCCGTGTGGCATAGTGGTTAAGGGCTACGGGTGCTAACCAAAAGGTTGGCAGTTCGAATCCACCAGGCGTTCCTTGTAAACTCTATGAGGCAGTTCTACTCTGCCCTATGGGGTCACTATGAGTCGGAGTCGACTCGACGGCACTGGTTTTTAGGTTTTTTTACTGGTGACATAGCTTCTAGCATCATAGCAGCACACAAAGCCACCACAGTATAACAAACTGAACTATAACTGGGGACTTTGTTTTATGATCTTCAGTGTAAAAGCACAGACCGTAGAAATAGGGGCTTGTGCATGTGTGAACAAAAGTGTGCCCGTGAGGTACGGGTCTGTGAGCAGATGTGTTAGGGAGAACCAGTAATGTGGGTTCTTACATGTGCGTGCATTTTGGGGTTGACACATTTTGGCAGAACAAATAATCCTCTTAGCCTTTTAAATACTTAATTATATCAATAGTATGTTGTATTTGGCAGTATATTCAAACAATAGTTATAAAATTATACATTTTACTCTTCTCTATTAATGTGTGGAAATCCTGGTGGCATAGTGGTTAAGAGTTATGGCTTCTGACCAAAACCTCAGCAGTTCGAATCCACCAGGAACTCCTTGGAAACCCTATGGGGCAGCTCTACTCTGTCCTATAGGGTCGCTATGAGTCGGAATCAACTTGAACGCAATGGGTTTTTAATTAATGTAGGCTTTCTTAAAATGCTCCATAGTTTATCACACCTTCCTCTTCTGGTTTAATTTCTCTATTTTTTAATTTAAAACAAATAAATAAACAAAAATGACTAAAAATATGATTGATTTTATTAACTTTAAGCTTGAATGGTCCATTTGAAATCTCTATTTCCTAAACCAAATGGTTGATTAAATGTCACCATCAGCAATTTCAGAAAATGGACAGATGAAAACTAGATTATAAATTAATAAGAATAAAATTCCACTAAGTAGTGATTTGAAGCTCTAGATATTATTTGTACATTTGAACATTTTATGGCATTATAAAGTACCTTATATGATGTAAAGGTCTTAACTCTTTGAATTAGGGCTCTTAAATATCGTTTGAAAGTTCCAAGGGCCATATATATGGCCATATGTATATATGGCATCATGTCTGACATGGTGGTCACAGCATCACACTTTTCATTCAAGATACAACCATTTTCTAAACATAAAATGTGCCTGTACACAATGCAGCATGTATAATGTACACGTATACTTGAAAGAGTAACAGCCATTTGTTTTCTATGAATATTGGGAAACCAAGGTGAGGAATAAAAATGCAATGCAGTCCTTCATCCAGTACATCTCCGCGGTATGATGGAGGTATTTAGATGAAGTTTTTTTTTTTTTTTTTCTCAAATATCCTTTTCCCTTTCAATTAGTCAGCATATTCTCCATGTGGATTTATCCAACCTCAATTATTCTTCCTTTACCTTGAACATGCTAACCTGCGTCTTTTAAAAACAGCAATCAGAACAAGATTAGCATGTTTTTAACACAGTAATAGCACATATGTCATCCTGTTACCCAATTTCTATGCTTCCTATTACTGTTCTCTTATTACAAACTCACAGTCGCTGCTTTCCTAGAAGCACCTCTCAAGTACGCTGCCTTTTGCTGAAATGTGGCTGCTACTGTGTACTTATTTTAAAAATGGTTTGACAGAATTGCTAATGTTCTCATTCCTTCAGGATATTTCCTAATACTTGTAGCCTTTTCATGTTTCTAATTAGGCCAGTAATGGTCCCTGAAGTTAAACCAATTAAAATTATTTACTGTGACACACAGTGTGGAGATAATTATCTGATATCTGAATCCAACTTCTGCTTACTTTGCAACATCACTTAATAGAAAACAGAAACCGATGCCCATACTTTCATTTTACTTGTCTACCAAATGTGTTTGCCCTATAGCAAACTGTTTAAATAAAGCATTAAAATCTTTGTGGTGCTAATCAAAATGTTTAAAATCCACTCACACTCTCTTTATAGTTCTGAAAAGCGTATAAAAACTCTTACACATTACCTTTTACACTATAGTTGCTGACCAGTGTAGTATTAAGGGGCACATCATATACAGATAACGCAGCTTCTGCAGTTTCTAAAAAGCCTACTTTTCGCTTGTTTTCTTTCCCTCCACTCTTTCTTTCTCTAATTTTTTTTCGAACATTTCTCTTCTTATTTTTCCTTTGTCTTGCTGTGCTTCGTTGCATTTTGTGTCGTTCACCGTAAAGCACACAAACCCAAAGGACTTTCGGATATAAGTTCCATACAAAAAGTAAGGTAATTCTGTACAGTCTGAACAGTTATTATAGCATCAGAAAAATTGTTACGATTTATTATCATCTTCTCTTTTGCATACAGCTATGTGTTTTGCGAGATTGGAAGGTTTACAAAGAAGATTTTCATTGAGGGGCAGAAGTCTCAGCAAAAGTGCAGTTTATATGTCATGTAAAGCAAAAATCCTTCTGGAAAAAAAATGCACAGAGCAAGTAAATCATGTCATGAAGCAATGCTTCTCATTAATAATTGGCTGGTATTACGTGGAGAATTTTGACAAACATAAAGTCTGAGCCTGTAAGTTAGGCTTGTGTATGTTGTAGTTAAATGGCAAAGTGCAGTCTCATAAAGAGTTATAACTTAGACACTTTGAGAACATTTAGCCCATAATCCCAATGCAAATTATTTTAAGAGAAAATTGAGCTTACTATCAAAATGTCACCTTGAGACTGGCAATGTAAAGTTGGACATTTAGCTTGATCTTAGGACAGAGTCCTATTGTTTTATTCTGTCCTACCGGGTTGCTATGAGTTGGAATCAACTCTACAGCAGTGAGTTTGGTTTTTGTTTTTTATCAGGATATTTTGCCTCTTAATATTTCAGCATATATCTCCTAAAGAGACTCTCTCTACTTACTCACCATAACCCCTTGCCGTCAAGTCAATTCTGACTCATAGCAACCATATAGTACAGAGCAGAACTGCCCCATAGAGCTTCCAAGGAGCACCTGGTGGATTTGAACTGCTGTCCTTTCTGTTAGCAGCCGTAGTACTTAATCATTATGCCACCAGGGTTTCGTACTTATTCACAGTAGCATTAAATCATCCAGTAGGTTCACATTAGAACAATTAAAATGAAAACAAATATTAAAAATTTCCCAGTTGTATCTAAATTGTCAATCATACACTGCTTTCTTTTCTTTCAGTCCAAGATCCACTTGAGGATCCTACGTTTCATTCGGTAATGCCTTTAGTCTAGACAGCGTTTCTCAGTAGGAGACACTTTTTCCTTGTAGGACACAATTGCCAATGTCTGGGGATATTTTTGGTCTCCATAATTTGGGGGCGTGCTAGTAGAATGAAGTTGGTGTAGTCCAGAGATGCTGCTAAACATCCTACAATGCACAGGACAATCCCTCACAGCAAAGAATTATCCAGCTTAAAATGCCAGTGGAGTTCAAGGTGGAGAAATTCTGGTCTGGAGCAGTCCTTCCCTTTCTTTTTTAATTTTTTTTTTGTCTTTTATAGCATGGATGCTTTCATCAAGGGCAGTTGTCTTATAGAATGTTCCACAATCTGAGTTTGTTCAATTGTTTTTTAGTGATTAGATTCAGATTAAACATTTTTGGGAAAGAATATCATGTCAGGGATATATGTCTTATCACTTTTTATAGCCTCTTGCTCTTGATTATTGTTTTAATTTTAAAAATTATATTAAATACCTTATTATTCCATATTTGTAGTCTATTTAAGTCTCCAGACTTTTTCGGAGTTTCTTGGTTTTACTTGTTTGTTCCAATTGATCCTGTCATAATAGTTTGTCATTTACATGGTTTTTTTATGTGTGATTTTTTTTATCATAAGCTCATGTGTTTTGGAAGTTTGTGGGAATTCTTTGACTGTCAAACTTAGATTTTTCTTCTTTTTTTTTTTTTTTAATTTCCAGGGAGTATCTAAATGTGCAACTAGGAGAAGTTAGACTTGCCATTCAACTTGGGTTGTGGATTATGAACCCAATCTCTTGTGACTGCTTAGAATTTTTCTGGGAAGACAGGCAAGTATTTCCAGCATCACCTTTTTGGGAGATCATTCACTAGTTCATTCACTAATAATATTGTTTTTCTAAGGCCTAGTTATATGATGTAGCTCCACATTTTTCTTTTCATTCTCCTGGAGCCCCAAGCTTTCTAGCTTGCTGTCTGTGTTTGTGTAGACCCAGGTTCTAGAATGCCAGGGATTTGGCATATTCACCATGGCAAGCACCATTACTGATTATTATATTTTGTGCTTTCTTGTGGCCTCAGGATTCCAAGAGCTTCCTTTGCTCTCTTAAAAGCTATTCTGTGCATTTAAAAATATGTTATCTCTATTTTATCCAGCACTATAAGTATTTCCTTACCTTCCTCCAGAGGATTTCTTAAATACGCTTCCTGAGAAACAGAAGTCATTTTATTCAATCTTTAACTTCAAATAGTCATTCTAAGACTTCCACTTTGGACTTTCATGCAAATGAGTGGTATTCTAAGCAGTATACAGGAATAGAAACATCTTTCTCCTGTTATTCTAAAACTATCCTAAAGAAACTTCTAAAGTAGAAACTGATAATAGCCCTTCTTAGATTTTTTCCCCTGGTGTTTATTTATCACTTAATCAAGATTAAAATTTATCTCTTTATCTAAGTTCACCAAACCCTACCTATAATATAAATCACTCTCACTTCCATTTCTAATTAATGGAATACCTATATCATACCATCTCTTTTCCCCTTGAGATATGCCATTTTTAGCTGGATGCCTATCTATGTTCTCTTGCTATCTGAAACATAGTTTTTGAAAAGAATCAAACTTACTTTGAATTTTTTTTGAGTGAAATGAAGAGAAAAAATATATTAAACATTCAACAGATACTTTGCAACAGCCATTAAATAGTAATACTAATTTATTTAATTCATTCAATAAATATGAATGAGTTCCTTCTTTTTGACATAACGTAGTATCAGAATCTGGGGCTATAATGGTGAACAATACAGATATTTTCTGGTTTTATGTGACTTAGTAACAATTTGGAGAAGTAGGTACTAAAAAGAACAATTAAAATGGGTGTGCAATTCAAAAATTGTGATAGATATTATGTAGGAAAATATCATGGTTTTATTAGAATAAATGAGTAGTAAAGCCCTCTCAGAGCCCTGGTGGTACCATGGTTAAGAATTTGGCTGTTAACCAAAAACTAGGCAGTTTGAATCCACCAGCTGCACTTTGGAGACCCTACAGGGCAGTTCTACTCTGATCTGTAGGATTGCTATGAGTTCAGAATCGACTCGACAACAACAGGTTTGGTTTTGGAAAGTCCTCTCAGAAAAAAATGATACTTAAGTTGAAACCTAAAGGATGGATATGTTTATTATTTGAATAACCAACGGAAGGAAAACATTTAAAAGTAAAAACATAGGAAAGGGCTTACTGTATTTGAGGAGCTGAAGGAAGGTGGGGGGTTAGAGGTGAAGTTGGCAAAAGATAATGCTGTAATGGTAGACAAAGATAATGTTTGTAGGTCCTCATAACAACAAAACAACCCAGTGCCGTAGGTCCTTGTAAGCTATCTAAATTCTATATTTCATTCTAGAAGAAGTAGGGAATCCAAAAGCACTCTTAGAATAAGGACTTACCATGGATTGAATTGTGTCCCCAACAATATGTTTATCAATTTGGCTAGGCCATGATTCCCAGTATTGCGTGATTGTCCACCATTTTGTCATCTGATGTGATTTTCCTATGCGTTATAAATCCTATCATTATGATGTTGATAAGATGCATCAACAGCAGTTATGCTAATGAGATCTACAAGATTAGATTGTGTCTTAAACCAATCTCTTTTGAGATATAAAAGAGAGATGCAAGCAGAGAGACAAGGAGGACCTCTTAACACCAAGAAAGAAGCACCAGGAGCGTAGTGTGTCCTTTGGACTGGGGTCCCTGAGAAAAGAAGCTTCTAGTCCAGGGGAAAATCAGTGACAAGGACTTTCCTCCAGAGCCTACAGAGAGAGAAAGTTTCCTCTGGAGGTGACACCCTGAATTTGGACTTCTAGCCTACTAGACTGTGAGAGAATAAACTTCTGTTCGTTAAAGCTTTCCACTTGTGGTATTTCTGTTACAGCAGCACTAGATGACTAAGACAAGACTGTTCACACTTTTAAACAATTTTCTGATTACTCTTTGTAAAACTGGATCATTGTGGAACAATTGTATAGGAAAATCTAGTTAAGAAGCTATTGCAATAAACCAGACAAGAGATGAAGATGGTTTCAAATTGTTCAATGATGCTGAGGATGGAGAGAAGTGGACAGGGTTAAGGTACACTTTGAAGAAAGAATTAATATTATTGATGGGTAATTTTTTTTTAAGACATAGGGAGGAAAAGAAGGATGATAAGAATGACTTAAGTCTTCTGGTTTCAGCTCTGACATATAAAGAACTTGAAAGGCAGGGCCAAGATGGCAGAGCAGTCAGATTCTTCCTGTGGTCCCTCTCACAACAAAGACCCCCCAAAAACAAGTGAATCGATTATATATGACAATCTAGGAGCCTTGTACATCAAAGGCAAAGTTGAGGAATCAGACTGAGTGGCATAGGGAGGAAGAGACAGTTCAGAAGCAGCATGGAGTTCCCAGATCTGACCTAGTGGGAGTTGGCGCCCCATAGGCCGGGATTGGCTGGCACCAGTGGTGAGGCAAGCAGTGGCATTTGGGGTACGTTTCCCACATCAGGATAGACTGAGCTGCAGAGAGTCTACTCACGCCTAAAGAATCAGTGAAAAGTGGCCCTGAATTGGCAAAAGGTAAGTACATGCATCTAACCTACTGCAGGGCTCAAAAAACACCCCTTTGGGAAAAACCTCTCTTCCACTTACCTGATCCCTTCCTGCTCTGCACTGAAAACACTATGAGGCAGTTCTACTCTGTCCTATAGGGTCACTATGAGTCTGAATCAACTCGACGGCAGTGGGTTTGGTTTTGGTATACCAAAAGGAATAACCTATGAGTGACTGGAATACCAGAATGGGGGGAAATAACTGAAGAGACAGAGAGGATTGTTGAAGATTTGCTGGCAGAAAGCTTCCCTGATATTGTAAAAGATGAGAAGATAGCTATCCAAGATGCTCATCGAACCTCATACAAGGTAGATCCCAAAAGAAAGTGACCAAGACATATTATAATCAAACTTGCCAGAACCAAAGATAAAGAGAGAATTTCAAGAGTGGCTAGGGATAAACAAAAAGTCAGCTACAAAGGAGATTCAGTAAGGCTAAGCTTGGACTATTCAGCAGAAACCATGCAGGCAAGAAGGCAATGGGATGACATATGTAAAGTCTTGAAGAAAAAAAAGTGCCAGCCAAGAACTATATGTCCAGCAAAAGTGTCTCTCAGATATGATAGTGAAATTAGGGCATTTCCAGATAAACAGAAGTTTAGGGAATTTGCAAAAAACAAACCAAAATTACAAGAAATACTAAAAGGAGTCCTCTGGTTAGAAAATCAATAACATCAGATAACAACCCTAGACTAGGACATAAGACAGAGAAGCCAGATATCAACCCAGGTATGGAAATCACAAAAATAAATAAAAGGTAAAAGGCTAAAAACAGGAAACAGAGAGGTTATTATGTAAAAGACGACAACATTAAAACAAAAAAGAGGGACTAAAAAATATAATCATAGATCTTTCATATGGAGAAGTCAAGGTGATATAAAGAAATAAAAGATTGGTTTAAACTTAGAAAAATAGGGGTAGATACTAAGGTAACCACAAAGGAAACTAACAATCCTACACATCAAAATAACAAAACAAGAATAACATAAAGACTCAGCAAACACAAAATCAACAACAATGAAAAATATGAAAAGGAAATACATAAAGAAAAACAACTCGGCACAGAAAATTAAGTGGAACAGAGAAAACTGTTGACAACACACAAAAAAATACATCAAAATGACAGCACTAAACTCATAAAAAAAACTCATACCAATCAATAATTACCCTGAATGTAAATGGATTAAATGCCCCAATAAACAGACAGAGAGTGGCAGAATGGAAAAAAAAAAAAAATGATCTTTCTATATGCTGCCTACAAGAGACACACCTTAGACTTAAAGCCATCCACTCATGGTATTTCTGTTACGGCAGCACTAGATAACTAAGACAAAGGTTAAGGAAGGACGCTATATAATGACTAAAGGATCCATACACCAGGAGGACATAACCATAATAAATGTTTCTGCACCTAATGACAGAGCTCCAAATTACATAAAATAAACTCTAACAGCAGTGAAAAGAGATATAGCTCCACAATAATAGTAGGAGACTTCAACGCACCACTTTCGGTGAAGGACAGAACATCCAGAAAGAAGCTCAATAAAGACACGGAAGATGTAAATGCCACGATCAACCAACTCAACCTCATAGGCATATACAGAACACTCCACCCAATAGTAGCCAAGTATACTTTATTTTCCAATGCACACGGAACATTCTCCAGAATAGACCATATATTAGGCCATAAAGCAAGACTTAACAGAATCCGCAACATTGAAATATGACAAAGCATCTTTTCTGACCATAAGCCATAAAAGTAGGAATCAATAACAGAAAAAGCAAGGGAAAAAAAAAATATGGAAACTAAACAACTCCTTGCACAAAAACTGTTGGGTTATAGAAGAAAATTAAGGATGGAATAAAGAAATTCATAGAACCAAATGACAATGAAAACACATCTTACCAGAACCTTTGGGACATAGCAAAAGCAGTGCTCAGAGTCAATTTATAGCAATAAATGCACACATCCAAAAAGAAGAAAGGGCCAAAATCGAAAAATTAACCCTACAACTTGAACAAATAGAAAGAGAGAAGCAAGAGGAGCCCTTAGGCACCAAAAAATAACAATAATTACAGAAGAATTAAATGAAATAGAGAAAAGAAAAGCAATTGAAAGAGCTCATAAGACCAAAAGCTCGTTCTTTGAAAACATCAACAAAATCGGTAAAACATTGCCCAAGCTGACAAAAGAAAAACAGGAGAGGAAGCAAATAACCTGAATAAGAAATGAGATGGGTGGGTGATATCACAACAGTCAACTGAAATTAAAAGAATTATAACAGAATACAGTGAAAAATTGTACTCTAACAAATTTGGAAAACCTAGAGGAAATGGACAAATTTCTAGAAAAATACCACCTACCTAAACTAACACAAACAGACGTAGAACAACTAAATAAACTTATAACAAAAGAAGACATTGAAAAGGTAGTTAAAAGACTCCCAATAACAACAAAAAAAAGCCCTGGTCCGGATGGCTTCACTGCAGAGTTCTACCAAACTTTCAGAGAAGAGTTAACACCACTACTAGTAAAGGTATTTCAGAGCATAGAAAAGGATGGAATACTCCCAAAGTCGTTCTATGAAGCCAGCAAATCCCTGATACAAAACGAGGTAAAGGCACCACAAAAAAAAAAGAAAATTACAGACCAATATCCCTCATGAACTTTGACACAAAAATCCTCAACAAAATTCTAGCCAATAGAATTCAACAGCATATGAAAAAATAATTCACCATAACTAAGTCGGATTCACACCAGATATGCAGAGATAGTTCAACATTAGAAAAACAATCAATGTAATCCATTGCATAAAGAAAACAAAAGACAAGAACCACGTGATCTTAGTAATTGATGCAGAAAATGTGTTTGACAAAGTCCAACACCCATTCATGATAAAAACTCTCAGCAAAGTAGGAATAGAAAGAAAATTCCTCAACATAATAAAGGACATTTATACAAAGCCGACAGCCAACATAGTCCTAAATGGAGAGAGTCCAAAAGCATTCCCCTTGAGAACAGGAGCCAGACAAGAATACCCTTTATCCCCACTCTTATTCAACATTGTGCTGGAGGTCCCAGCCAGAGCAATTGTTCAAGAAAAAGAAATTAAAAAAAAAATTCCAAATTGGTAAGGAAGAAGTAAAAGTATACCTATTTGCAGACGATAAGATCTTACACACAGAAAACCCTAAAGAATCCACAAGAAAACTACTGGAACTAATAGAAGAGTTCAGCAGAGTATCAGGATACAAGATAAACATACAAAACTCAGTTGGATTCCTATATACCAACAAAAAGAATGTTGAAAAGGAAATTACCAAATCAAAACATTTACAATAACCCCCAGGAAGATAAAATACTTAGGAATAAATCTAACCAGAGATGTTAAAGACCTATACAAAGAAAACTACAAGACGCTACTGCAAGAAACCAAAAGAGACCTAGATAAGTGGAAAAACATACCTTGCTCATGGATAGCAATACTCAACATTGTGAAAATGTCTATTCTACCAAAAGTGCCCTGTAGATACAATGCAATGCCAATCCAAATTCCAATGACATTTTTTTTAATGAGATGGAAAAACAAATGACCAACTTCATATGGAAATGGAAGAGGCCCAGTTAAGTAAAGCATTACTGAAAAATAACAAAGTGGGAGGTCCCACACTACCTGATTTTAGAACCTATTATACCGCCATGGTAGTCAAAACAGTCTGGTACCAGTACAACAGATACATAGACCAATGGAACAGAATTGAGAATCCAGACATAAATTCATTACTTCCATGCAGCTGGTGTTCGACAAAGGCCCAAAAGCTGTTAATTGGGGAAAAGAATAGTCCGTTTAATAAATTATACTGGCATAACTTTATATCCACCTGAAAAAAAAAAAAATGAAACAAGACCATACCTCACATCATGCACAAAAACTAACTCAAAATGGATCAGAGACCTAAATATAAAATCTAAAACATGGGCTCATATTTTCCTTCTGTCTTTGGTGTTTTTTTTTTTTTTTTTGGTGTTCTTCTTAAATGATAATTTTGATGAATTGAGTAAGTGGACTCAAGGTTGAGGCTGAGTATGGGCTAGTGTGAAAGGGAGGAATTCCTTGGGGTCAGCAGTCCTACAGAGCCCCCAATCTTTCCTAGGCTTTATCCCCAAGAACCCCACCAGGTTCTCACAGTGAAGATCCTAGAAAGGTCCCTTCATGACCCTGTAGTGGGGAAGAGCATAGTAATCATTGTGAAATATACAAGAACTTTCTCATAAGACAGGCTCTACAAAGTCCAGGGAAAATCTTTGTAAGTATTTCTTAGCACAGGGAAGGGCATTCATTCTCTTCCAGACTCCTTTAGCCTCCCTATCTCACTAAGGGTCAAGACTTCAAGGAAATGGATTGAGAACACTGCAGCCAAGAAAGAAATAGGGGCCACTAGAGAAATATTTGTGAAGGTCACAGTGCAGAGACACAGACTCACTAAAAGACCAAAATTTTATCAGAAGTGTTTAAATACCCCTTCCACTTCTCTCTTCCTTTGCCACCATAGTAATAAGGCTCCAATATAATACCAGTAGATTACAGCTGGAAGAGCTGAAGACACAGGCTCCTTTGGAGGAAGTCTGCTTAGAGAAGCCAAGTCCAAAGGGGAGACACAATACAAGAACATTAAAAGAATTTGAAGCCTCTAGCACCTAGTTACAGTAAACATTAAACACAACCCATTGCTTAGCCAGATTAACATAAATCCTCAAACTAAAGGCCTAATTAGCTCAGTTCCTACTGCCCAAAATATGTCCAAATTTCAACAAATAATTACGAGGCATGCTTAAGACAGGAAAATACAGACTGAAGAGACAAAACAATCATAACAATGAGATTTTGATATTACACAGATGTTTGAATTATGACAGGAAATTAAAAATAATTGTAATTGTCCCACAGATGTATGGAGTGAGCCTGAGGCATGTTAATAGAAACTTTCCATACGAAATGAACAGGAAAAAAAAAAAATTAAATAAAAACAAGAATAGAACAAAATATTCAAGAAATGTGAGATAATTATAAAATTTGTACCATATGTATAATTTGAATACCAGAATAAGAAGAAAGAGAGAATGGGGCAGGGGAAATATTTGAAGTAATAATGCCAAGAACTTTCCAAAACTCATGACAGACACCAACCCACAGATCTGGGAAACTCAGAGAACACCAACCAGAATAAATACAAAAAAAAAATTTATACCTAGAAATATAATATTTGAACTGCACAAAGACAAAGACAAAGAGAAAATCTTGAAATATGCCATGGGGAGGTAACACCAGCTTTATCTCTACAGAAATAAGGATAAGAAATACAGTAGATAGAGAGTGGGTAAAATATTTTTAATATCCAGGAAAAAAAATTAAAAAGCACCAACTACAATTCTATTCAACACCCACTAGTGTCATACGGTGGTGGCTTACATGTTGCTATGATGCTAAAAGCTATGCCACTGTTATTTCAAATACTAGCAGGGTCACCCATGGTGGACAGGTTTCAGCTGAGCTTCCAGAGTAAGAAAAGACAGACTAGGAAGAAAGATAATCTACTTTAAAAATTTAGCCAATGAAATTTTTATGGATCACATCAGAATATTTTCTGATTTACAGCCAGAAGATGATTCCCCTAGGTGGAAGGCACCCCAAATATGCAGTGGTTGCAATAATGGACTTGAACATTCTAACAATTGTGAAGATGGTGCAGGACCAGGCAATGTTAAGTTCTGTTGTACCTGGGGTCACCATGAGTAGGTACCTACTCAAAGGAACCTAACAATAGCAACAGCAGAATTCCATATCTGATAAAATTATTGTTTGAAAGTGAGGATGAAATTAACACTTTCTCAGATAAACAAAACCCGACGGAGTATATCACCATCAGACCTGCCCAATAAGAAATGTTACTAGGAGTTCTTCAGAAAAAAAAACACACCCAGTGCAGAAGAAAAATTACATATGTCAGAAAGTCCAGCCTACATACAGAAAGCAAGAGTATCAGAGAAGAAATAAATTAAGGTACTTTTTTTTTCTCACTCTTAATTAATCTAAAAGATGTTTTTTTAAGAAAATGATAGTAACACTGCATTGGATGATTACAAAAAACAGATAAGTGAAAAGATGACAGGAATGTCATGAAGAATTGGAGGGTGTATTCCATTATAAGGTATTTGTACTACACCAGAAGTGTTATAGTATTATTTGAAGGTGGACTTACATTAGCTGAAAATATATATTGTAAGCAACATTATGATAAATGGGGAAAAGACTGAAGTTGTCAAGGATTTGATTT
This sequence comes from Loxodonta africana, assembly GCF_030014295.1. NCBI lineage: Eukaryota > Metazoa > Chordata > Mammalia > Proboscidea > Elephantidae > Loxodonta > Loxodonta africana. The sequence continues at coordinate 99,188,597 of NC_087343.1, read as the reverse complement.
TACTTGGATCCACAATCAACACCCATGGAAGCCACAGTCTGAAAAGCAAAAGACGCATTGCATTGGGCAAATCAGCTGCAAAGGACCTCTTTAAAGTTTTGAAAAGCAAAGGTGTCACCTTGAAGACTAAGGTGTGCCTGCACCCAGGCCATAGCGTTTTCAATTGCCTCTTATGCACGTGAAAGCTGGATGATGAATAACGAAGACGGAAGAAGAATTGGCACCTCTGAATTGTGGTGTTGGGGAAGAATGTTGACTATACCATGGGCTGCCAAAAGAATGAACAAATCTGTCTTGGAAGAAGTACAACCAGAATGCTCCTTAGAAGCAAGGATGGTGAGACTATGTCTCACATACTTTGGACATGTTATCACGAGGGACCAGTCCCTGGAGAAGGACATGATGCTGCAACAATGGGCTTAAGCATGCTGTGAAGATGGCACAGGACGGGGCAGTGTTTTGTTCTGTTGTACATTGGGTCGCTATGAGTTGGAACGGACTCAATGGCACCTAACAACAACAACAACAAGCTCTAGGGCAATGACCAATTTTTTTTTTTTTTAAGTATAATTGATATGCTAACAGAGGAAATAAAGTGAAATCATAAAAAAAAAGTTCAATTAAAACCAAAGAAGGCAGAAAAAGAAACAAAGAACAAATGCAACATAAAGATAACAGTAATTACAAAAAATAGATATTATTGCAACTATATCCATAATAATTTTAAATGTGAATGGTCTAAATACACCAATTAAAATATACAGATTGTCAGAGTGAATTAAAAAAAAAATCAAGATTCAATTATATTTTATCTACAAGAAATTCATTTTAAATATGAAGACCCAAGATAGGTTAAAAATAAAGCAATGGAGAAAGATATTCTATACTAATAGTAATAACAAGAAAGCTGAAAATCAGAGGAGCTATACCGATTTCTGTTCTTTTGGTTTTATACCGATTTCAGACAAAGCAGATTTCAGAGCAATATTATCAGGGATAAAGATGAACATTGCATAATGATAAAGGGATCAACTTTCCAGGAATATATAACAATTTTAAATGTACATGCATCTAACAGCAGAATGTCAAAATACATGAAGCAAAAACAGATAGAATCGAAAGGGCAAATAGACAAATCCACTATTACAGTTGAAGATTTCAACACCCCTCTGTTGGTAATTGATAGATCAAGCTGGCAGAAAATCGGTAAAGCTACAGATGACTGAATAACATAATTAATCAGCTTGATCTAATTGACATTTATGGAATACTTTATCCCACAACAGCAAAACACACTTTTCTCAAGCTCCTGTGGAACACTCACCAAGATAGACCACATTCTGGACTGTAAAACACTAACAGATTTAAAAAAAAAAAAAAATCATTCAAAGTATAGTCTCAGTCCACAATGGAATTAAACTAGAAATCTATAACATAAAGATACCTGGAAAATCCAAAAATATTCAGAAAGTAGACAGCAGTTTCTAAATAACTTATGAGTCAAAGAAGAACTATCAATAAAAATTGGAAAAAAAATCAAAATAAATAAGAAAGAAAAGACAGCTTACTAACATTTGTGGGATGCAGTGAAAACAACGCTGAAAGGGAAATTTATAGCACTGATACGCATGTAAGGGAGCCCTGGTGGCGCACTTGTTAAGAACTATGGCTGCTAACCAAAAGGTCAGCAGTTCAAATCCACCAGCCAATCCTTGGAAACCCGACAGGACAGTTCTACTCTTTCCTATGGGGTCACTGTGAGTCAGAACTGACTTGACAACAATAGGTTTGTGTTTTTTTGGTTTAATGCACATATCAGAAAAGAAGATCTAAAATCAGTAGCCTAAGCTTCCCTCTCAGTAAACTAGAGAAAAAAAAAAAAAAAAACAACAATTTAAGATGAAAGAAAGCAGAAAAAAGAAATAATTGAAATTAGAGCAGAAATCTATGGAACGGCAAACAGAGAAATAATAGAGAAAATTAAGGAAATGAAAAGCTAGTTCTTTGAAAAGAACTACGTCAGTTTTTGGCTGTAGCAGCTGATTCGAATGGAGCTGAGTTTACTGATATGGGGAAAAATGAAGGAGGGGGACATTTCGGAAGACTGGTCAAGGTCAAAGTTTTAGCAGTGATAGCCTAGGCAATACAAGCAGTTTGCGATCAGCTGCTAGCCTAAAGGTTGATGGTTCAAACCTACCTAGTGACTCTGTAGGAGAAAGACCTGGCAAATTGCTTCCATAAAGATTACAGCTGCCGTCAAATTGATCCCCGATTCATAGCAACTCCATGTGTCTCAGAGTACAGCTGCTTCATAGGGTTTTCTTTCTCTAATCTTTATGGAAGCAGTTTACCTGTTTTAGTTATTTCTCATTAATTAATTAGTATGAGGCTTCATTCAAAAGCCTCATGAGTTGGAAAATGTAGTATATTCTAAGAGATTTATCTGCCTTAAAAGTGCTGGGAAAAGCAGGCTGGACAGATCTGATCAGTGACTTTCTGAATTACAAAAGTCGCTATGAGGAGAGAGTGGGAAACCTTGTCCCACGCTGACTACATAGGAACCCCTTATATCTCCGCATGCAGAGGTTTTTCCGTTTGCTTATTAAGAATCCATGTTATTATCTTCATGTACTGATGGTGATCAGAGTGGTGAAGTCACGTAGGAATAGGTGGCAGAACCTGTACTCAGGCTTGGCTTCGATTGACAGCAAAGGCTTCTCACAAAAAACTTAGCAAAAATAAAGGAGACATTTAATAATTATGTTTGTAAGTCTCCCCTATCTCTATCCCTATCTCTTTCTCATCCACACATGCTCACACCTGTATACATATTTGCTAGTATATTCTTGGTAGTTCTTTATGTTATTATTCTAACCTCAAGAAAATTTGGGATAATAGAATTAATTCATGTGGAAGGAGAAAATACATTGTATAAATTTTTTTAAAAAGCATTTCAGAAAATCGCCTTTTATATAATGTGGTGTCCACATTATAGCTTAGTTAGGTAACTGAGTAACTTGTTCATTTTAACCCCATCCCATTCTAACTTGTCCATCCCAACTCCAGCTGAAAAGTTTGGACGTTAACAGCAGACTTGTTATGAGTAACAGCTTACTACATAAACAAGTAATGTGGCTTTTAAACTCATTGATAAAGTTATGACAATTGAAGTAGTGCAGTCACATTACTGTACAAAGTGTTGTTCAGGCTCTTTCTCTCAGTATCTCTTCATCTTTGGTTGAAGTCTGCATTGCTGAGCTATGTAAACCTGATCTAAGGCTTGGTTCCGTTTCTATAACATCTTTATTATTACTCTAAAAAGAAACAGAATATTAATGAATCCATCTAATGTCATGGAAGGGTGAGAAAAATACAAGTAGACTGCAATGGAAGCACAGAATTCCACAGTAAAGAACAACACATACTAGTATCAACAAATGGATCCAAAAGGCAAGGAAGAAACGGGGAGGGGGGGCGGAAACGGTAATAATGCCCCCTCAAAAGGATAAAGACTGTGATTTTAAAAATAAATAATGATTCATTGGCAGGTGGTTTGGTAGGAAAGAAAAACTACATTATTATGAATGCTTATAAAAAAGTCTGTCTTTACTCTGGGGAGATAGGAACTCTTATGCGCTGCTGGTGGGAATGCAAAATGATATAACCATTTTGGAAAACGATATGGCACTTCCTTAGAAAGCTAGAAATAGAAAGACCATATGATCAAGCAATCCCACTTCTAGGAATATATCCTAGAGAAATAAGAGCCTTACATGAATTGACATATGCACACCCATGTTCATTGCAGCATTGTTCACAATAGCAAAAAGATGGAAACAACCTAGATGCCCTTCAACAGATGAATGGATAAACAAACTGTGGTACATACACACAATGGAATATTATGCAACAATAAAGAACAGTGATGAACCTGTGAAACATCTCATAACATAGATGAGTCTGGAGGATATTATGCTGAGTGAAATAAGTCAATGATAAAAGGAGAAATATTGTATGAGACCACTACTGTAAAAACTCATGTAAAGGTTTACATACAAAAAGACATGATCTTTGATGGTTACGAGGAAGGAGAGAGGTGGGGATGGAAAAACACTTAATAGACAACAGAAAAGTGGTAACTTTGGTGAAGGGTAAGGCAGCACACAATACTGGGGAAGCCCGCACAACCTGCACAAGGCAAGGTCATGGTAGCCCCATAGACACATCCAAACTCCCTGAGGTACCAAATTGCTGGGCTGAGGGCTGTGGGGATCATGATCTCAGGGAACATCTAGCTCAACTGGTATAACATAGTTTATAAAGAAAATGTTCTACATTCTACTTTGGTGAGTAGCATCTGGGGTCTTAAAAGCCTGTAAGCAGACATCTAGGATACTCCACTGTTGTCACTCCTTCGGGAGCAAGGAAGAATGAAGAATACTAAAAACACAAGGGAAAGATTATTCCAAAGGGCTAATGGACCACATCTGTCAGGGCCTCCACCAGCCTGAGTCCAGTAAAACTAGGTGGTGCTTGGCTACCACCACTGACTGCTCTGATACAGCTCATAATAGAGGGTCCTGGACAGAGCTGGAGAAAAATGTAGAACAAAATTCTAACTCAAAAAGAAAGACCAGACTTGCTGGCATGAGAGAGACTGAAGAAAACCTGAGGGTATGGCCCCTGGACACTCTTTCAACTCATTAATTAGGTCACTCCTGAGGTTCACCCTTCGCCCAAGATTGAATAGGCCCATGGAACAAAACAAGACTAATGGGGTACACGAGCCCTGGGGCAGGGACTGGAAGGCAGGAGGGAACAGGAAAGCTGGTAACAGGGAACCCAAGGTTGAGAAGGGAGAGTGTTGACATTCTGTGGGGCTGTTAACCAATGTCATACAACAATCTGTTTACTATCAGTTTGACGAGAAACTAGTTTGTTCTGTAAACCTTCACCTGAAGTACAATAAAAAAGAAAGAATGAAAAAAAAAAAAAAAAAGCCTGCCTTTAAAAATAAACCTCAGGAGTTTTTTTTCATAACTTTCCTACGATTCATTTTTTTTTTATTCTAATACTGTTCTCCTGTTTCCATATTCCCTCCACAGCCCACTTGCTGCTTTTCCTCCTTCTCTCCCAGTCATGGCTCTTTCAGCAATGGCTAGACTAAAAGTCAGAATAGTCTTCTGTAAACATCACTCTCATTGGATGATTACCTACTCTGATGACTTCTTTATTTCTCATTACTTGTCTCCTTAGGTTATACTATGTGATTTCCCAGTATAGGATATTTTTCAATTTTCTTCCACCTGGATTTATTTGTCCTTCAGTTCTGTGCTATAATCTTGTGGAGAGAATGTATTTCTTATATTTCATTAGCTTTTCCCCGTTTGATGCTTAAATGAGCACCGTAAATAGCACCTTCTAGAATAGAATACTGCATTCCATGTAGTTTTCAGTTTGTATAGGCCTAGATTGTTGTCCCAAATATAGTCTTAAAAATTGAGTTATATCCAAAGGAAAAACAAAAACTTACCAATGCATGCTTAAGCAACAATGAAAGAAGGCAAGAGAAAGATTAAAGTAGAAGAAAGGTCATTTTGCAATATAAGCTCTGCCACTTATGAATTTCATGACTTTGAGCAAATTTCTTAACTCTGTGCCTGAGTAGTAAAATGGACTGAATAATGCTGAATTCATATGTACATTCACCTAGACATATGGGCATTTTTGCTTTACAAATAAACATTTCTGAGCAGAGCAAATGTTTCTCACCACTTTTTCAATTTCTATTGTCTTGTTCAGATTGCAACAGTTTTCTGTGAAGCCATATTTCCCTATAAGTCTTCTCTTTTATGACGTTTTTAGTGAATTTTCTTTTAAGAGTTGTTTTACTCTACTGAGAAGCAATAGGAAAATGTGAAATTTAGATTGCACAGATTTAGATGGAGTCATAAATATGGTTTCTAAGAAACAAAAAGCTCTATTTTCTACCATTATACCAATTAAATGACAAGGGCAATCACTGAAATATAGTATAGGAATCTTAGATCTTATTTGAAAATTTGTATAGATTGTATTAAACCTACTCATAGCTTATAAAAATTAAAAAAAATACAGATTCCATAATACTACTAAATGGAATGTGTTTCACTGATAAAAGTTAGAAGTGAGTTCAGATATGCTGTCAATGCAAGCAAATGACAAGTGATTCTGGTCCTAATGTCAGCCTGCTAATCACCACAGCTAATCAGGCCTGGCGTTCTCATGGTTCAGTGACCAGCAATGGAGTAATGGCCAGTCCTTGGCATTAAAGAGTTAAATACTCCTTAGACCACACTTTGAAAAAGTTTTGCTCCATACTCTTTTAGACAATGACTTGCCCTTAAACTCAAAACTAATTAACATTTCAAAAACTAGTGTTAATCGGTATTAGGAAGACTCTAGGGAAACACTTCCCTGCAAAGACCCTTTTCTTTTTTGTTTTAAAGCAATAACTTCTAAATTATTACTTTAATTTTAAATTGTGTTTGGCATACAGTTAACAAACCAAAAAATCACTAAGTAAAAGAAATGAAATCACAGGTCTGTTCCTTATTTCCTACTTTCTCTACTAGAGGCAACTACTTCCTTAGATTTTACTTGCTCATAAGAACCAGTTATAATACGTGCAATAATTTGCTCATTAATGTGGTTCCAGAAACTCGTAGAATGTATGAATGGATACAACTTAATCCCCTGCAGCATTTCTGTTACTACTGCTATCTGCAGATTTAGGAATAAAACTGATAAGACTGTTGAGTTCTATGAGATTAAAGTAATCTGATTTAAAATTTTACAATATGTAGGTTAGGAAGGGGCATTTTCAACAAAAATTTCTGCTTACCTGCTCATTTCACGCATGAAACACTCAGCCAAGGTCAGAGAACTAGTTACTGGTAAGTATGTGTTTAGAAGGCAGGTGTTTTGAATTCCACTCATTACTGTCCTCTGTGATTAGTGTTTGATCAAATAATAATAATTGTGTTTCAGACTTCCATTTCGTTCAATTGTAGTATGAAAATAGCAACAAACTTCCATTTTCCCAAGTGCTAAGACACGGAAGATCTTTAAAATGTTTATTTTCTCCATAGACACATTCAGAGGGCAACATGCTTCCATGTTGGATGCAGGTCTGTGCAACAAACACTTTTAATAGGTCGTTGGTGGTAAAGGGATTAGGTTAAGTATGCAAACTCTGGACTCCTTGGGCTTAAATTCTTGTTCCTTCATTTGATAACTCTGTATTCTCGCAGCTACGATCATCTTGCTAATTTTTTTTTTCTCATGTTTGAAAGAGGTACTAATAACACCTACCGTGTGCTCATTGTTAGGCTGAAAGAAGACAGTGTACATACCCTTGCCTGGCACATCATAAGAGCGTAATAAAATGCTACAACAGATAAAGAAGTATTTACATGGCAAAGTCAGGACCAAATAGACAAAATCAGTTAATGTCACGGAACACCGAAGTACTGCAAGATGCCCCTGATACCACGGATACATTTGTGGTGGTACTTTTCCCTTTTGTGGCAGTTTTATCAAAGAAGCTGCATGGGACAATATAGCTATGAAGTGATGTGTTCCTTGTTACCCTGCCTTTAAAAAGAATGAAAAAAGTGGTTCCAGAGAGTTCATGGGGAAAAAAAAATCTGAAAAAGGGCTTCATACCTGTAAGGATTTCAAGTAGTCACAGTGAGAGCGATGGAAGTGATGACAAACTTTTTTTTTAACCTTACAGTCTGCGTCTCACAAACTGAGTAACAAATATAATCTTGTAGCCTGTAATGATTTGAGGTTGTGGAGAAAGTGATACTGAAAATTTCTGCTTTGGTCGGCACAATGTTCTCATCTTAAAATCCTCTGTGACTTGTCTCTCCTCCTGGCAGTCCAAGGCTCTGCATTGCCTTAATGTAACCTTGAGGGCTTTGCAATAGATTTTTACACACAATGACATTCAATCCAGCGAGATTTTAAGAATATTTGGTTTGGCCACCCAAGCTGGAACAGTTTCTTCAAAATCAAACTCATTAGTGACACAGGAAAGGCTCTCTGAATTTAAGTGTAGCTAAAGATAACTCAGATTCGCTTCAATCTTTGTTAGAAGACTTTTGCCAGTAGCTTTACATTCAGTCATGAAAAGACAAAGGCGAAAGGAAGATTCGTGACACTGCCCTATATTCCTCTTTCCCTTAATGCTAGTGATTACAAGAGGGAAAACAACAAAAATTACGAGAAGATGATGCCTTCTTCTGCCTTCATATTGAGCTCTTTGAGGCCTGGAATGCCATTGCCCTTGCCAGCATTGGTTCTCCAGTGCCCAACGGGCATGAGTGGAACACAGTAAACACTCCACAAATATCCGTGGTTTCTATTTACTTTCTTCACCCAGGCTACAAAAAAATCTTAAGTAGATCTGCTTTCAGTATGCGCAGTAATTGAAAAACCAGGAGAGAATGGGAATAGAAGAGAATGATAGTTGAAAATTTCCAGCTAATTCCAAAGAGTTTTTACTGAGTAAACCCGCCTCCAGATGCTCAGGAAGCAGGCAAAGTTTGGCTCGGAAATGGCTATCTAGGAGGCAGAAAACGTTGTAGAGAAATTCTAAGGCTAAGAGAATTAAAGTATACGAACCCTTGTTGTAAAGGAAGGTTGATGGTCTGCTTGTGCACAAAAAGGAATCATTTAGGAAAAGAGATTCCAATTGGATAAAATTAATTTTTTAAACATAAAAAGTAACTGTGTATCTCAAGTGTGACATTTGGGAGAAAGTAAAGTGCAGACATGTCTTATGAAGTACATAGTATGTACAATATAAATATAAACTCTTAAAAAAACATGGTTTTACATGTATAGGAAAACACTACATGTACCAAATGCTTAATAATGTTTATCTCAATGGAAAGAGATGATAATATGGGGAGTTTTGTCTTTGTATATAATTATTTCTGTATTTGAAATTTATCAGCAAATAGGAATTACTATTCTAATAAGGGAATAGTGAAGAGTACAAATGCTGGATTTCCACTTCTGGAGTTCAAATACCATCTCTTCTGATTACTTGCTAGCATTTAGTATCTGGATACTTCTGTTCCTCACCTTTAAAACTCTGATGGGAGTAATTTTTATTTTGAAGAATTTTGAAGGTTACATGGGACAAAAGACATAAAAATCATCCAGTGTTGACTGGCACATGTATCAATAAATGTTAGTTAATATTAGTATCATTGTTGTTACTAATCAGAAAAAGTAATACATATTTTAAAAGACTAAAATGACACATGAAAAGGATCCAAATGAAACTTTATTCTTATGTCAACTTTATGTAGCCTCTCTTAGCTCTAGGCCTGAATGACACCTCCCTAGTGAGAACTGCCCTGAACTTTTTTTTCCTGAAAATGTTCCCTTGTTTTTCACTATCCTAGCATCATGTTCATATGGTTCTTAACATGACACACTATTTATATATGCATGCATGTAAGTATTAAGTATTTATTTCTTCATCTTCTGCCTCCTTTGTGAGTGTGCTAACTCCATGAGGACAGGAACGACATTCATTTTGCATAGCACTTCAGTACAGCCCTGCATGTTCAGTCCTACCAAAGTGTCCATCCCATTCTATATACAGACAATCAGTATTTGAGCTGGTATCCTTTGACTTCATGTATATGAACCCTGCTCAAATTGACATAAAAGGAGAGTCTATATTGGCTTGAGTAACCAACCATAGAGAGATATGGGTGTAGCAAGCCTCAGTGAAGCCTAGGTTCAGGAACTTGGTAGTATCTACACTCTGTCCTCTTTCTTTTTACATATTTTCACTTTTTGAAGTCTTGTTGGTGTTCTGGAAACTATGGCCACTAAATACCCTGAGGGCATATCCTTACAACTTGTGGTCCACAGAAAAATAGAGAGCCAGATTCAGAAGAAGATATGCAAAGAGGAATATCATTAGTGATGTCAGAAGGATCATGACCGAAAGCAAAGAATACTAGAAAGATGTTTACCTGTGTTTTATCAAATATGCAAAAATATTTCACTATGTGGAGCATAACAAATTATGGATAACATTGCAAAGAACAGGAATTCCAGAAACACTTAATCGTGTTCACGAGGAGCCTGTACATAGATCAAGGGGCAATCACTCAAACTGAACAAGGGGATACCACATGGTTTAAAGTCAGGAAAGATGTGCATCAGGGTTGTATCCTTTTACCATACCTATTCAATCTTCATGTTGAGCAAATAATCCAAGAAGCTGGACTACATGAAGAAGAACGGGGCATCAGGATTGGAGGAAGACTCATTAACAACCTGCATTATGCAGATGACACAACCTTGCTTCCCGAAAGTGAAGAGGACTTGAAGTACTTACTAATGCAGATCAAACACCACAGCCTTCAGTATGGATTACACCTCGAGATTAAAGAAAATAAAAACCCTCACAACTGGACCAATAACCAACATCATGGTAATCAGAGAAAAGATTGAAGTTGTCAAGGATTTCATTTTACTTGGATCCGCTATCAACACCCAAGGAAGCAGCAGTGAAGAAATCAAATGGCACGTTGCATTGGGCAAATATGCTGCAAGAGACCTCTTTAAAGTGTTAAATAGCAAAGATGTCACCCTGAAGACTAAGGTGCGCCTGACCCAAACCATGGTGTTTTCAATCACCTCATATGCATGCGAAAACTGGACAATGACTAAGGAAGACCAAAGAACAATTGATGCCTTTGAATTATGGTGTTGGTGAAGAATATTGAATATACCATGGACTGCCAAAAGAATGAGCAAATCTGTGTTGGAAAAAGTACAGTCAGAATGCTTCTTAGAAGCAAGGATGGCGAGACTACTTCTCAAATACTTTGGACCTGTTATCTGGAGGGATCACTCCCTAGAGAAGGACATCATGCTTGGGAAAGTAGAGGGTCAGCGAAAAGGAGGAAGACCCTTAAAGAGATTGATTGACACAGTGGCTGCAACAATGGGCTTAAGCATAACAACAACTGTTGTACATAGTGTACACTGGGTCACTATGGTGTTGAACTGACTTGATGGCACCTAACGACAGTAACAACCCTGGAGAAAGATTGTTGTTGGCCAAGACTTGTCACGTGTGCAATCATTGGTGGCAGTGGGACGGAGAGAGAGTGTACAGATTGGCAGCTCCCCTTCCCCAGGGAAGAAAAGATGCTAGAGAGAAAGAAAAAAAAAAAAATTCTACTATAGGCACAAAAGCCAACAAACTCAGTTTTACAGAAGTTGACTGTATAGTTCCTCTTGGCCTTTTGAAAACTACACAAGCTTTCAAATTTTTTTTCTTAAGGAATTAAATTTAAATGTAAATCTTGGGTCACTTTTACATAACAAAAAAAGCTTTAGTTCCTGAGTTATGGCAAGTTTTAATGTGGTTATGTATTTGGGGCAGTAGGAAGAGCTGTAAATCATTGATATCTCCAGCCCATTTCTCCCTTGTTGAAGCAGAGCAATTGTTGAGCTTGGAAATAAAGAAATAATTGCTGGTGACAAAGTTGCTGAGGAAGAGGGTAAATGGAAGTGCTTCTAATAATATTCTGTAAACATTCTATAATTCTATCCTTGGAATCCTTTTCATGGACACATGCAAAAAACAGTCCTTTGACAGCTAGTTCTTCCACAGCAATTTTTAGCAGAAAAGTGGCATAAAAATTCCATATTATGCCACAATCCACTTATATAGAATGCTCTATTTATATTAAATTTCAGTATGTAATTATTAATTAGAAAAGTAACTCAGGAAACACTCTCTAAAAAAGTAGTATTATTACTGCTATGTTAAAGAAAGAAATGGTTCTTCATGAACCTATGTTTCCCTCTCCGCCCTTTTTTTTTTTTTAAATTTTTTATTTTCACTAGTACTCAAACCCTCTGTGGGCATGAAATTATCGTGTCAGGGTGACTAAATTGAGGAGACAGGTTTAGCTTCTGACATTTCTAGAAAAGAGTTTTTTTCCTTTTTACATTTGCAGAATTAAAAATGTTTGCTTTTGAATGTTTCATGTTTATCTTGAAATTTCTTTGGTCTTCAATTTTACATCATTATAGACAATTTTTTTCATACTTGATAACACACGTGTTATAAAAAATTAGTCATGAAAGATGAGGGTAGACCCTATGTTGTCCCATGACCCATGAATGGACATACACAGAGTCGTTAGCTGATGGAGGAGGTTCGCCAAGGCAAATCTTTGACCACTTTGATAAATGCACGTGATGATTAAGTATGTGACATTGTTCCCATTTATTCAGTGCTGAATCAATCAGTGCCCCAAGTCAGCCTGATGCAATGGGCTACTTTAGATGTGGTCTTCTGAATAAGACAGAGTGTTAAAATGAGGTCATGACCACTTTTCATGGTACTTCTTTTGCTTGGCCACATTCCAGCTTCGCTAATTAAAGTCTGTCTTTCTAAGACCCCTTTACAATTTTAATTGGGTATGTTATTTCTCGTGAATGGTATGGAATTGTTATTCACTGTCATAAGTGGTGGCTGTATTTCACCATAAAGGTGGTAGCATTTCATCATAGGGATCAAAGAAAGAGAAACATGAATATAACTTTTTTAAGAATACTTTGCAATACTTTGAGCCCTTTGGAAGAAAGAACTAAAAAAAAGGAAAATAATGGTGTCGTTAAAACATAAAGTATTGCTATTATCATTTTTGAAAGAAAAGCTTGAGAATTTGCTTTCTTGTGAAGGTCAGGAAAAAACTTCTGTTACTGTTTCAGGGAAAAAATGGCACAAAATATGATTATTAATTGCAGGTTTAGTGAAAAAATTCTTGTCATCTCTAAACAGTGTCTATATTATTTATTGTGTTTGGGAAAAATAGTTGGAAACTTCTGGCACTTTCTGAGAAGATAATCTGCAAAATACACTGGTTTCATAGAGCCAAGAAGACTTTACTACAACAGCTCCTCAGTTTATATTAGCTAAGGTTTTATTTACACTTAATTTTCTCTTCCTTCTATACAGATTGACAGTTTATATTGAACAAATACACTCCTAGACATCATGCTGAGACTTTGTTTAGCCTATTTTTAGTTACCATAATTGATTAGTTGAGTCATACCTCTTGGGGGGTGCACCCACACACATATCCATGAACACACACAAACTGAAAAAAGTCTATAGTACGGTGATTGGGGAAAAGAAATAAAGTTAGCTTTCTACTGCGTATGTAATAAACCATAAGGTTATTGGTTATTTTCTATTTATACTTTCACAATCATGAAATGAGGTCGATTTAACTGAATACAGTAAAGTAGAATACGTTAAAATGAGTATAAAAAAGAAAGAAATATGGACAAGTATATAAATTGAAAACACGGTGTGATTAAGAAGTAATTCAGTGATATGTTACTAATTGCTACAGGTAGAGCTTCGAGTTAGCTCCTTGCATTTCAACAATTAACACAACAAAAAAAATAGTTGCATAGTTCACACTGTTTCTAAAAAACAAACAAAAAACACAAACTCCTCAGGAATATAGAACTATTCTTGTTCTGAGATCAACTGGGATTTTTTCCCCTCTTGGAATTCCCAACAGAAAACACTGTGTGATTTAACAGCCTCAAAAACACCCTTACATGATGATTTTCACAGGGTTTTTTATTGCTAAGATCCTAAAAATAAATGTAAAGAATTGCAGAAAAACACAGTCCATAGAAAAACTGTTGGCCATGGCTATGCAGCTAGTAGGTGCCAGGGCTTGCCTTTGCTCCACCACTGTCTAACTCTGAAAGTTCAGACTTTCCACTTCACGTGCTGCACTGTTAAATATGGCACAATCTGCTCACCAATTGCTGTCTATTCAGCAACATGAGAATAGCGACATATGACAGAGCTGACTCACTATGTAAATCGCATGCGTGTTTATATATATACAAATATTCACATGTACTTAAATATCCTTATATCCTGTTTTATTTTTCTTTGTTTCAAGTATCATTTACCACTTAACCACTGCGCCACCAGGGCTCCTATTAAAAAATAATTTATATATACAGGTATCACTTGCTTTTCTGAAATTTCCTTTACTTCACTTTGCTTTTATGAAGGACCAGCCCTGGTTTCACAGTGGTTAAGTGTTCAGCTACTAACCAAGAGATCAGGGGTTCAAATCCACTAGCCACTCCTTGGAAACCCTATGGGGCTGTTCTACACTGTCCTATAGGGTCGCAACGAGTCAGAATCTATTCAACCGAAATGGGTTTGTTTTGGGCTGGTTTACATTAGCACCTGTGTTAGTTAGCCAAAAGAAATCCAAAGACTATTTTGTTTTTACATAAAAAAAGGAGTAGGGGGAGGGGAAGCAGAAATGGCGTTCAACGTTTGTTTTGCTGCATGACGTTAAAGAGGCGGCACACACCTCTCAGCCTTCCAGTGTGCCTGCTGTCTTCCGGTTTCTGGTAAGTGAAACTACACTGTACATCCATTATTTCTACTTTATGTAGGCTGAGTATTTGTCATATAATTCCTAATTTTACTGTATGTTAATGTTATTTTAGGTTCTATGTGTTATTTGGTATGATTTGGTAGGGTTTTTGGGGGGTCTGGGAATGCTCAAAAATTTTTCACGTATCTATTAATGGTAATTGCTTCTTCGTTTTATGCCATTTGGCTTGTGAACGTTTTCATAGAAACACTCTACTTTTGGATAGAAGGGGAAACCTTTTATATATATATATATATATATATAGTCTCAGGAGTATAGAATTGAATTAATTATAATCGTTAGTTCTTAACGCATTACCATTATTGATCCCTGGATGATCTTCAACTTTCTTCCTTCTTTCATTTCATTCATTCATTTACTCATTTATGATATAATGAACCTTCCTGAATCCAATACCAAACGTCTAGATCTAAAACATTAAAAATAACTCCTACTAATGTGCTCTTTTCTCTCTCTATCCTCTTGCCCTGAGGCAGCTAGCCTAAACTCTATGTTTATCATTTCTTGCTTAAATACACACACATATACACATATATATGCTTAAGCAATGCATACATAATGTAATTATATTCTTAACATATAATTATTTTTATAAACTATTGCTGTTAACTTTTAATGAACTTGTTATTGCTATTTTTAAAAAGACTAATAAATTTTTTAAAAAAATTCTGTTTGAATTTCTAATGTGGTAACTATTGATAGATATAACGCACCTAAACCAAATCTCTTTGCATGTCTCTGACTGAGTACCTTTTAAGAATATAAAGTGATCCTGATTCTAAAATGTTTGAGAACTGCTGTTCTTGGGGAACACGTACATATTTTTTCGAACTACAGTCATAGAAAAAAATGTTTATAAGATGCAAATTGACATGAGTAACTGTGCCTATCCTTAACAGAAGAGTCACTGACATTCATCAAACATTTGCTGAGCTCCTACTGTGTGTCAGGAACAGTCACATGGTACTAAGCATTTGGGATACAGTCATGGAAATTGTCTTACCTTGGGTTAAAAAATATGTTGTTGTTAGGTGCTGTCCAGCCAGTTCCAACTCACAGCGACCCTATGTACAACAGAACGAAACACTGCTGGTCTTGTGCCATCCTCACGATCATGCTTGAGCCCATTGTTGCAGCCACTGTGTCAGTCCATCTCATTGAGGGTCTTTTTTTCTGACCTTCTACTTTACCAAACGTGATGCCCTTCTCCAGGGATTGGTCTCTTCTGATAACATGTTCAAAGTATGTGAGACATAGTTTTGCCATAATGGGATGGAGAAGCCTTGTTTTAAGCAATATATATTAATGTTCCATTCCTTCTTACACATACACATATATACACAGTTCATTTATTTATTTTTTTTAGTTCAAATACATTAATGTGTTTAAAGGAGCTGGTGACGCTGTAGTTAAAGTGCTTGGTTGCTAACCAAAAGATCTGCGGTTCACTCAGCAGAAGAAAGATATGGCAGTCTACTTCTTAAAGATTTGCAGCCTTGGAAACCCTATTAGGCAGTTAAACTCTGTCCTATCGGGTCATTATGAGTCAGAACCAACTCGGTGGCAATGGGTTTAATGTGTTCAAAAGCAATCATTTAGATTTAATGCATTAAAATAAATAGAAGTAAACTGGAGACGCATAATTACTTTAGAAAGAAAATTTTAGAAGCTTGATGGAAACAAATAATATTTAAAATGCCCATTTTCATCAGAAGTTTAATGAATACATTTTCCCTAGTTAGATACAGAATCAAAGACACTACTACTTCTCATTTTTGTTCATATTTTTGACTGATAACAGCTTAGTTCCTTAAAAATAGTGTATTAAAAAAATAAATGTGATGACATGATGCCATATTCTGCTCACTGACTTATAAATGAGTCAAAATACACCCTTATGGCCAAAAATATTCGGCAAATAATGACATGTACAAAATATTTCCAAGACATTTCTGAAACTAGGAAACAAGAACACTAAATCAGAGAAGTAAAAATACATATATATATATATATATATATATATATATATATAGTGAAAATAAATACATTGATCGGGAAAGTATTCACTTTTTTTCTTTCTTTGATTTTTAGTTAAACTCTATATAACAAGCTTCATGACATAAGCCTGGGCATAAGACCTTATCAGATCTCTATTTTGCTATAGGTTCCTGGGGATACTATCTACAGTGAAGAGAATGTTTGCTGTAAATTGATATGGTTTTAGAATCCTGAGGTGAATCCAGAGGAGTCTGTAATGCTCACTTCATTACCCTGTTGCCATCTTGAATTTTGCATGCTGTTTTATATTTTGGTTTGGTGCATTTTTACTTTATTGATATAAGCTCTTGTATCAAATGTCTCTACTTATTCTACTTAGATATCCTCCTAGGTATTTTTAACTAGATGTAAAGGTAGGGTATTGAAATCCATTGTCTAATTATGATTATAATTTCCTTTATGACTGACATCTTTCACTTGGTAAGAGACTGTAACTACAGGCCCAACATTTAATGTCTCTTAAATCTTCTCTACACCAGAGAGGAAAAGGCTGCTCTCAGCATTATATTTGGAACACTAAAGTACAGTTTTATGCATTTGAAATCATACTGGCAGGTTCATGCTATTTTATTATACACTTGGCTTTCTACCTTCTTCTTGTTCACTGTGGTGATGGGCTTGTTCCATAGTGCCCACCCCCTTTCTGTCTGGCCCAGTTTCTGAGCCAAGCACCATGGACACCCATGGGGTGAACTTGGCAGCTGTGAAACCCAGATGCTGCGCTCTAGTATATAATTTTCCAGCAACAGCATCTGGGTGTTTGGTTGGCCTTTTATCTGGCTTATGTTGTCTGTCATGGTGGTTGTAGAAAGCCTGTGAGCCTGGCACAGGATTCGTCTCCTCGTCTGCAGGCCTATCTTGTCCATAGAAAATGTCATTTCCTGTTTTTTCTCTTTGATGCTGTACAGTTATCCTCAGCAATACATCTGGAGAAGGGCTTGGAGTGAAACTCCCTGTCAGTTAGCTAAGCATTTAACCTTTCCCACATTATCCCCTCTTACTTCCCTGCCCAACCACATACTATGTTTTCTACTTTCATTCTGCAGTCGTATGTTCACTCTTATCTTGTCCCCATTTCCACTGTGAATCAGAAAGTGTAATAAAATGATTCAGTGGCTGGCACATGTGTGCAGGAGCCATTTCCCTGTGATTGGACCCCTAGGGCTCTACAGCTTCTTTCGGTTTCAAGTTCTAATTTTAGTTTAGACCCAACCATCAAAATCCAGTTCATATCTCATAGACCAAATTCATTGTTTGAATCAAAGAACAAGATTATTAGAGTTAAAATAGGGTTGATCTTTTCATCAGAATATTAACACAACATAGATATCTGCTTTTGATATACTACTTCAGCAAGTATAAAATACATTTTTCATTTCCTATTTCTTCAAAATGAGCTTCTTTGATTTGAAAAGGTTTTATGTTTTTCTTTTTCTTTTTATTTCCTAGTCTTGATCTCAGGGATTTTTTTTTTTTTTTTAAGTTTCCCTTTTGCTTTACTGAGGGTATATAAAATTACAGTTTATTGAGGAACATAATGTCTTCCCATACACAAAATCCACAAAGTACCCTTTGCGTTTTCAAACAAATGTATGAATAATACACCCAAAATTTAAGCACCTTTAGAAAATGTGATATTATATTTATTAAAGTTGGATACTAGAACAGACATTATTAGATTTTGAAAAATTGGATTTGGCTCATTTTGTCTATAATCTAATTTATATAAGAACAAAAACTAATGTAAGCACACAGTTGTCCTTGATGTGAAAACATAACTCTCTATATGGTAAAATGTGTGACATCTTTCCGACTGACAAGTGCTTCCAATTTTGTTCATTAATTTTATCACTAACATAAACTTTTAATATGCATATGATCAGAATATAGGACTTCCAGGGCAGCTTAAAGTGACTATAACCTGTAATTACTGTTCCTGTACTTGATTATAATAATCTGATTGCAATTATTCAGTGATTTTAATACAGGCCTCAAGCTACATAACAATAATTCAAGTGCAGTGATTGGGAACATGTTTCTGTTTGGCTGTGAAGTGATGTTGTAACCCGTCCTGATTCAAAGATCTGGCTATCGTTCTGTTCAGGTAAATGAAGCATGTTTATATTGTTAGGTCAAAGATCTATATTTTGAAGTAAATTAATTAATGTAAAAATTGCATATAAAGCAAAAGCAATCATTATATGGAATCCTTAAGAAAGGGGTAATAAAGCAAAGATCCCTATAGTTGCCTTATGGTTGGGAAACTTGACCTCTATGAACATCTATCTAATATGTACAGGTAGAGCTGAATGAGGAGGAGAGGTGGAGTCAGCCAAAGGATGTCTCAGGTGGAAACCAAAACAACCCACTGCCATCGAGTCGATTCTGACTCATAGCAACCCTGTAGGACAGAGTAGAACTGTCCCGTGGAGTTTCCAGGAGAGCCTGGTAGAATTGAACTGCCAGCCTCTTGGTTAGCAGCTGTAGCACTTAACCACTATGCCACTAGGGTTTCCATCTCAGATATAGCATGAATAATAATGGCACTGAAAGATTTTATTGAACTATGGCACTTGAAGGGCTTAAAAGTCTGCAGAAAGTTTCTAGAAATACCAAAACACAGAGACACAATATTTGGTAGAGGAATGCTTTCAAAACCTAGGAGGCAAGAGTAAATGACAAGGACAAAAACCACATCTTTGTCAACTATTTTCAAGGAAGATTTTGTAGAAAAAATAAATCTTTGGAGACAAAAAAAAATAAAGAAATGTATCACATATAAGATCTGTACCATACGCTGGCTTTTTTTTTTTTTTTTTTGGTAATTGTTTGTTTCCTAGTCTTTAATTTTTTAGATTAAAATTAAAAATCAGCGAACCTTGACACCAAAGCAGGAAATGTTGAACACCAAATAACTCTCCCAGGTACATAAACTTAATCTAATGGTAAAGTAATAGTGCAAAATGAGAGCTATAGAGTGCTATAAGATAGGGAGAATAGTTTTAAGATAGTATCTGACTAGAATGTCAGAGTTACTGGACTGCCTGAAGGGATAGAGTAGGCAGACCCAACAGACTTCCTTGAAAAAGGGATCCCCAAGGCTCTTCAACTCAATCTAATAAGCGACCCAATTTTCTTCTACAGGTGCTTAAGGATCCCAGGAAACAAAGGAGCAAGGAGACAAGGCATAATCCTGATTTTTTAAAGTCCCCAATTAGAGAAATAAAGAATGCATTATCATCTCTGTGTGTGCCAAATTAGGTGCACATGGTTAAAAAAACACCAAGTGCTCTTCCCTTCTGACACTAGACCCACATCCAGGTGAAGGGCCAGCAAAAATATTTTTATGCTGGCTGATGAAAACTTGAATTACAACCAGGTAAATGAGGATAAATGGCACTTCTCTGAATTAAATATAACGTGAAAAACATAAGATAAGACCAGTAGAACAAGCATTCTGTTCAATAGTGAGTTCCCAAGGATGACTCGGGATTTAAGGGAACATCTGTAAATGCCTGACCGTAATCAATTTCCAATGATTTTTCACAGCGTGGGAGGGATTTGGCCTATGATCACTAGATGCAGTTAGCAGTGTTTTTGAATCACATTCTTGGGCAAATTTACTTCCTTTTCCCACCTCAGTGTTTCTTTGAAGAATGTGCTTCACCAGTCTTTTAGTTTGGGTCTCACTGTCAAACCATCTCTATCTTTCTGCATTAACAATATAACAATTAGAAACTTATAGTAAGGGCTTTTACCAGTTCTTTTTAGGGTTATTACTTTGCCTGGTTTTGAAGGAAGGGGTTATCAGAGCAAAACAAAGTAGTTATTGTATAAACAATTTTCTTTACCTATAAAAAAAAAAAAGTTTTATGATGGAAAAGAAAGTCAGAGTATATAGAATTATTATGGTAGTGGGGAAAAATCTTTGCACTTTTGAGAAATGTTTGAAAGCTTTTTTCTTAAATTGTCACATATGTAAACAAACTCTTAAATAGAACTCTTCTAACATGTTGATTCTTTTAGACATCTGATTTCAAAGAACTACATCTCCTCATAACCAGCAGGACTCCCTAGGAAGACATTCTTGACCTAATTATGTTTACCTTGAGATGCAGTTCTCAAAGGATGATGAGCTTCTCATTGTGGAGCCATGAGGGTCCCATTTATGGGCTCTATGCTCAACCAAAAGTTCAAGTATTTCTTCAAGTTGTTGTCCATAGTCTTTAATTTCAAAATATGACTCAGGGGTACTTTCTAGTAATCTACTAGATTAGTTTAGAAACCCCATCTTTCAAGAAGGTACTGAACAACTTTGAGACAGAGGGGAGATATGCTTGCTAGCCATAGATTTGTGTATACCTGGCATCTTAGGGTATATCAGGCTAATGCATATTTATCGAGAGTATCCGAGAAGTTACAGACAAACAGATTTTGGCACAGCATAAGGATGGACCCTACTAACATTGTAGTTCCCCAGCATAGAATGTATTCTACAGCAGTGTTCCATTTTGAAGCATTTTAACTCTAACATTTTAATTATCCTTAAGTATTTTTATCACAATATTCTCATCACTGCACACTGATGGAGTAGAGTGGTTAAGACCACAGATTTTTGAAATCAGGCAGCAATAACATAAATTCTATTTTTTGTCATTCATCAACTGTATGACAAAAAATACAATTCTTACCTGATATCAGCATTGGCTTGGCACCTCTGCTTTTAAAATGTGGATTGTATTTACCTTAAGAAGTTAATGAAATACAACTGTGAAATAGCAACTAAAAAATAGGAGTGTGATTACCTGTGTATGTATATATGTATACAAGTGTATACATATATACATTTACATATATATACACATATATAGGTGTGTCTACACGCAGGTGTGGAAACCCTGGTGGTGTAGTGGTTAAGCGCTACAGCTGCTAACCAAAAGGTAGGCAGTTCGAATCCGCCAGGCACTCATTGGAAACTCTATGGGGCAGTTCTACTCTGTCCTATAGGGTCGCAATGAGTCGGAATCAACTCGACGGCAGTGGGTTTATATGTAGGTGTATATTATGTAAATACATGTGTCCTTATATATTCATGTATACAATAAAGCACATAGGGGGCACAAACACAGATTACCTTAGCCTTAATCAAACACCCCCCGGAATTAGTTTACAGTGTCTTAAGGCCATAGTCTCGTGGGATGACTCAGCATAATATAGTATGTAATGTTTACGGTATACATCTCAGCTTGGAAAGTAGCATTTGGGGTCTTAAATGCTTTTGAGCGGTCACTTAAGATACGGCTAACTGTTGGTCTCTATGGAGCCAGATTAAAAGGAATAAAAGGAAACCAAAGACTCAGAGAAGAAGATAGTCCACAGGACGATTAGTCTACATGAAACACAACCACTTCTACCCTGAGAACAGAAGAATTAGATGCTACCCAAATACCTCTACTGACCCTTCTGATCAGGAACACTATAGATGGATTCTGATAAAATGGGAGCAAAATGTGAAAGAGAACTCAAATTCTTAAAAAGTCCAGATTTACTGGACCAGTTGAGTAATCCCTGAGACTATCACTCTGAGATACTCTTTAAACCTTGAGCCAAAACTGTTCCATGAGGTCATCTTTTAGCTAAATAACAGATTAGCTCATAAAATAAACAATATCATCCATGAGCTTCTGTGCTTCTTTAAAAATCATCTGTTGTTGTTTTTATATGCCATCAAATCGATTCCTACTCATAGCGACCCTATGTGCAGCAGAACAAAGTATTGCCCGATCCTGCACCATCCTCACAATTATGGCTATGTTTGAGCCCATTGTTGCTGCCACTATCAATCCATCTTGTTGAGGGTCTTCCTCTTTTTCACTGACCCTTTATTTTATCAATCATGATGTCCTTCTCCAGGGACTGGTCCCTCCTAATAACATGTCCGCAGCATATGCGATGAAGTCTTGCCAGCCTTGCTTCTACCAAGCATGTTCTTCCCTTTTGGTTTTCTAACTCCAGGTCTTTGCACATTTCATTATAATATTTCACTCTGTTTCCTGGAACTGCCCGTTGAAATCTTCTGTTCATCTATATGAGACCAAACAGTCAATATTTACTCAAAGATGAGAAGGCAAGAGCATAGGAAAACTAGATTACTGGAAACAGAACAACTGGAACAGACATAACGGGAAAGCTGACACATGGCAAATAACATAACCAATGTCACTGAACAAATTGTGTAGAAATTATTAAATGGGAACTTAATTTTTTCTGTAAACTTTCACTGAAGACACAATAAAATATTTTGTTTAAAAACCATGTTAATATAAGGTTTTTATGATAACATACATCAAATGCTTAGTGCAATGTTGGTTATTATTTTCTATTTCTAATATGTGCTTTGTACTCTATCTCTTGGTCTTTTTCTTCTTATCACATCTGCACAAGATTGAAATTACTGTCTTCTTAAGCCAAGTCAAAATTTGAAAGTATCAAATGGTTCACAAGTTAATAATTCCAACAAAATATTTTAATATAATTATTATAGTCTTCCTGTGAGAATGTATATTTTTATTACTAAGAGACTTTGCTAGTTAAATCTTTATTTTCCAATACACTTGGAGCCCTGGTGGCACAATGGTTAAGTGTTTGGCTGCTAACCAAAAGGTCAGCAGTTTGAATTCACCAGTTCTACTGGTGGGTTGTACTGGGACAGTTCTACTCTGTCCTATAGGGTCACTATAAGTCAGAATCAACTAGACAGCAGTGGGTTTAGTGTTTTTTTTTTTTTCCTACATACAATGAATTCTTTTTTAAAAAACAACTGCCTTAAATAATATCTTTAAGTATGGTTATATTAAAAGAGGAGTGTATAAGTTTGTGCTAAAACATAGTAAATTATGTATTTAATAAATTTTTCTAAAAATCTAGTATACTGCTTCTCGTAAAATCATAAAAAAGCTCAAAATTGAAAAAAATCCTATATCCTATGAATATTTATACTTTTCCTAATTTATGTTTTTAGAGTGAAAAGTCTGGAACAAACTAAGTATGTTAAGCTCACAGATGATGAACAGCCTGAATACCCTCTTCAGTAGAAGATCCATAAAACTTTGAGTCCCATCTTAATCACTGTTGCTTAAACTGTACAGTCAAAAACTTTTGCACATATTGTGACACTCCGTACCATGTGACTATGTCCTTGAGTGGACCCAGTACAGAAGCTGAACCAAGTGCGGCCCCAAAATGCTGGATGTAAGGAAAGAATGCAGCCTTGAGAGAGAACCCTACCAAAAAAGGAATGCTTTCCATATAAATCATAAAGAATGGAGTTAATCAGACCCTTCGTTCACTTAGATTCACAGAGGGGAACACAAACAGAATGGAGTGGGACTTTTCAAAAAAATTATTTAAAGAAGTCAGTAAAATAAAACCATGAAGTAGAAGAATTCATGAGCTGGAAAAGAGAGTTGAAAGAGGGCAATTGATAGCAGGATGAGAACTAAAGTAGGGAAGGAAAAAGGGGGTACTTTAGTTATCTATTGCTGTTGTAAAAGAAATACCACCAGAGGATGGTTTTAATAAACATGAATTTATTTTCTCACTGTTCAGGAGGTTATAGTTTCAAATTCAGGGCACCAGCTCTAGGGGAAGGATCTCTCTCTGTTGGCTTGGGGAAAATCTTTGTCTCTTTCAGCTTCTAATCCCCCAGCGTCACAGGGTTATTTGATGATCTCCCCATTGCGTCTGTCTTCCCCCTGTTTGTGCTTGTTTGCTTCTCTCTTTGCCTAATCTGCTCTGTTTATATCTTAAAAGTCATTAGGCTTAAAACACGACCTATGCTGATATGGCCTCTTCAATGTAACAAATAAAACTCTATTCCCAAATGGGATTGCATCCACAGGTATAGGAGTTAGGATTCAAACACACATTTTGGGGGGACACAATTTAACCCATAACAGGGGACTATTGACAGAAGCTGAGTAGATCCTGGATATCTCATCAGAGTAAGGATCAATGCAGGCCCATTCCTGAGGGCTTTGCCCTGTTGAGGTACCTGGGTTTTTTTAATGATGCTGCAATTCTCCGTGAAGCATGACTGACAAACTGTCAAGATGTTTCCCAACATTTCCTTTCTCTTTGTCAATTCTTACAATAAATCCCGACCATCTTCGGTAATGTAAGAAAGGCCAGAGTTTAAGGAGAACCCTGAACAAGATGGAAAAGAGAGAAAATGGAAGGAAGAGTGCAAGGACTACGAGACCTTTTTTGAGGCCAAATATTATGAGGAGAAGACATTACTACCGAGCAGCTGTCGAAGGACACAGTGCTGTCCAATATTTCATTGTTTTTTTTGCTGAAGAAAATCCTCCTCTATACCATCAAACTTTCAGTAAACTTTGGCTGTATGCATTAATTAGTCATTTTGCCTGAAAATTACATTTGATGATGTAAAGTTAACTTTGGGGAGTTGGTAGCGCTATGTGGAAAGTTAACCTTAACCTCTTCACGATTAGAGCAGGACATTGAAAAGCCATTTAGCTAATTGGCCCAAATTTAATCTCAGTACATAAAGAATTAACTAGTTTCTAGAAGGGTATCACAGGATTTGTTGCAGAAAAAAACTTACAGTTATCAAACAATAAAAATAATCAAATATTCCCATTTAAAGCTGAGTAACTTGGTCCAAAAAATTAAGTAGTTTTCCAAGTTCACATATTTAGTCAATGGCAAAACCAAAAAAATCATCCAGGTTTTATGACTTCTTGCTTCTTACATTTTCTGCTAAACTTTGTTGCCTTACACAAATTTCAAGATTAAGTGAATTATTTGAGTAAAGTATATTTTATCTTGCTCTGAAAGCAAATAAAGATGCTAACAGGAATTGATATATATATAAAAAAAAGTCTCTTAAGTCTATTTTCCCTGAAAATAATGAAACACCAAGTTTAAAATCTTAGACTTAATCCTCAAGTTGTTTACTGTAATTCTACAGCTCACTACAAAGTAAAGTTCAGAAAAATTATATCACTTTATATTTATTTCTTTAAAAGATATATCACAAGGCATGAAGTCCACACTATTATACTAATCTCTTTTTACAAATCTAAGGGAATCGAAAAATATTAATGAGATATTCCATTATATCCCTTTATTCCAATTTTAGTGCCTTAACATATTCTCATGAAGGCCAACATTTGTAACTTCATCCTAAAAAGATGAAGTAAAAAAGATGCTGAGACCAATCTACTACCATTGTACTTTAATCTACTTAACAGCTGTGAATACTTTAAGTATTAATCTCAGCCAAGACTGTTTTTTTTTTTTTTTTGCCCATACCACTTAAATAGACTGGTTTTTATTCATCTGAAGTGGTTTCAATTTCCAACAGTGCATCAAAGTCAATAAAAGAAACGGATATACTGCACCCACTTTTAAATCTGCAGAGATTTTTTTTTCCAAATCATTAACCAAGGTGAGCATCTTACCACCACTTCCACAATTGCTTTTGTCTAATGACATTTGGTTAATGTCCAGCAATAAGATGCTTCCATCATAACAATAAAATATTGGTCCCAACTGTATATCATAGTGTAGGAAACCACATTTTCACCAACCACAGCCACCACAAGTTTGCATTTTGACTTCCTTCCCTTTTCTGCATGACCAGTAGATTGTTATAGACTCACATTTGTTACATGTTAGCGTCTTTAGCAGTAAACGTTCAAATGCCCAGCTCTATATTCACCTACATGTAATGATTTTTAACTATTACGGCACACCTGCATGTTTATAAGTCAGTTTGAAGAAATTAGGATACTACGTTTTGAGAGGCAGCACAATCTCATAAGTACTGAACTAAAACTCAAAAGGTCCAAATTATAGCCCCCAGGAAGGTACTGGGAAAGTCTCTTAACTTCATTATAACTAATGTTTTTTTTTTTTTTTTCCTTTTCTACTTGTGTAATGGACACAAATATACCTCAAAAGGTTTTAGTTGTAAAGTCACTTTATAAATTCTTAAATTTTGTACAAGATAAGACATTGCATTGATGATGGAATGAAAGTAAATTTAAAAAGTGAGTCATTTAATGTAGAACGTGTTGATTCTTAAAGGTTACATTTGAAGCTTCCAAGAAAAGCAAATTATTTTTAGTTGATTCTCTTAGCACTGCTGTTTTGTTCAGGCTTGAATAGAAGACAAATATTACTTGAAGAGCACCAACATGTTCATCTGCTCTTGAAAAATGGCTCTCTCATTGGCTTGCATAAAATTTTTTTTTTTTTTTTTTTTATAGCCTACCAATAAAACCAAACCCGTTGCTGTGGAGTTGATTCCGACTCATAGCAACCCTATAGGACAGAGTAGAACTGCCCCATAGAGTTTCCAAGGAGCGCCTGGTGGATTCCAACTGTCGACCTTTTGG
The DNA here is from genome assembly GCF_030014295.1 of Loxodonta africana. Taxonomy (NCBI): domain Eukaryota; kingdom Metazoa; phylum Chordata; class Mammalia; order Proboscidea; family Elephantidae; genus Loxodonta; species Loxodonta africana. The sequence goes on along the minus strand of NC_087343.1, from coordinate 99,161,578 downwards.
TTATCAGCTGTAGCACTTAACCACTACGCCACCAGGGTTTCCTGCATAGCCTACAGCACCTCCAAATAGCTTGTATAACAAGAGGAGAGCGCTCCAAAGTTTAGAACCATGATTCTCAAAGCGTGTTCTCCTAACCAGCAGCATCAACATTACCTGGGAAGTTGTAAGAAATGCAATTTTTGGACCCTGCCCCGGACATACCAAACAGAAAAATGTGGGGAGGCCAACTGATCTCTTTCAATAAGCCCTCCAGGTCATTCTGATGCACACTAACATTTGATAACATCGGTTAAGGGCAGGGATGAGCAAACTTTTTTGTATAAAGTGTCAAATGGTAGATTTTTTAGGCTTTGCAGGCCATATGGTCTCTAAAGCAGCCATAATAAATTAAATTAAATAAACTTTTGCTGTTGAAAAAAAAAACCCAGTGCCTTCGAGTCAATTTCAAATCATAGTGATCCTGTAGGACAGAGTAGAACTGCGCCATAGAGTTTCCAAGGAATGGCTGGTGGATTCAAACTGCCAACGTATTGGTTAGCAGCTGAGCTCTTGACTACTACACCATCAGGGCTCCAAAACAGCCATTGACAATATGTAAATAAATCAGCAAGACTGTGTTCCAATAAAACTTTATTTAAAAAATATTTGGCAGGCTGGGTTTGGTCCCACAGTATGTAGTCAGCAGATTCTTGGTTTAGAGAAATTTTTATCTGTGAATCACTCTCTTCCATCTGCTGGTTAACCACTTATTGTTGTTGTTAGGTGCTGTTGAGTCAGTTCCAACTCATAGTGACCCTATGCACAACAGAATGAAACACTGTCCAGTCTTGTGCCATCCTTACAATCATTGTTATGCTTGAGCTCATTGTAGCAGCCACTGTATCAATCCACCTCATTGAGGGTCTTCCTCTTTTCTGTGGACCCTGTACTTTGCCAAGCATGATGTCCTTCTCCAGGGACATTCCTCCTGACAACATGTCCAAAGTATGTAAGATGCAGTCTTGCCATCCTTGCTTCTAAGGAATGTTCTGGTTGTACTTCTTCCAAGACAGATTTGTTCGTTCTTTTGGCAGTCCATAGTATATTCAGTATTCTTCGCCAACACCACAATTCTTCTCTGGTCTTCCTTATTCATTGTCCAGCTTTCGCATGCATATGATGCTATTGAAAATACTATGGCCTGAGTGAGGCGCACCTTAGTCTTCAAGGTGACATCTTTGCTTTTCAACATTTTAAAGAGGTCCTTTGCAGCAGATATATCCAATGCAATGCATCGTCTGATTTCTTGACTGCTGTTTCCATGGCTGTTGATTGTGGAGCCAAGTAAAATGCAATTCTCAACAACTTCGGTCTTTTCTCCATTTATCATATTGCTCATTGGTCTAGTTGTGAGGATTTTTGTTTTCTTTATGTTGAGGTATAATCCATACTGAAGGCTGTGGTCTTTGTTCTTCATTAGTAAGTGCTTCGAGTCCTTTTCATTTTCAGCAAGCAAGGTTGTGTCTTCTGTATAACGCAGGTTGTTAATGAGTCTTCCTCCAATCCTGATGCCCCGTTCTTCTTCAAATAGTCCAGCTTCTTGGATTATTTGCTCAGCATTCAGATGGAATAAGTATAGTGAAAGGTTACAACCCTGATGCACAACTTTCCTGACTTTAAACCAATCAGTATCCCCTTATTCTGTCCGAACAACTACCTTTTGATCTATGTAAAGGTTCCTCATGAGCACAATTAAGTGTTCTGGAATTCCCTTTCTTCGCAATGTTATCCATAGTTTATTATGATCCACACAGTCGAATGCCTTTGCGTAGTCAATAAAACACAGGTAAATATCTTCCTGGTAGTCTCTGCTTTCAGTCAGGATCCATCTGACATCACCACTGGTATCCTTGGTTCCACATCCTCTTCAGAAACCAGCCTGAATTTCTGGCAGTTCCCTGTTGATATACTGCTGCAGCCATTTTTGAATGATCTTCAGCAAAATTTTACATGTGTGTGATATTAATGATATTGTTGATATTAATGATATTGTTCTATAATTTCTGCATTTTGTTGCATCACCTTTCTTGGGAACAGGCATAAATATGGATCTCTTCCAGTTCAGTTGGTCAGGAGGCTGTCTTCCACATTTCTTGGCATAGATGGGTGAGCACCTCCAGTGCTGCATCTGTTTGTTGAAACATATCAATTGATATTCCATCAATTCCTGGAGCCTTGTTTTTTGCAGTGCCTTGGACTTCTTCCTTCAGTACCATTGGTTCCAGGTCGTATGCCAGCTCTTGAAATGATTGAATGTTGACTAATTCTTTTTGGTATAATGACTCTGTGTATTCCTTCCATCTTCTTTTGATGTCCTTGATGTCATTCCACAACTCATCTGATCTTCAATCACTAGTGTTCAACGCATCAAATCTATTCTTGAGATGGTGTCTAAATTCAAGTGGGATATACTCAAGGTCATATTTTGGCTCTCATGGACTTGCTCTGATTTTCTTCAGTTTCAGCTTGAACTTGCATATGAGCAATTGATGGTCTGTTCCACAGTCGGCCCCTCACCTTCTTCTGACTGACGATATTGAGCTTTTCCATTGTCTCTTCCCACAGATGTGGAAAATTTGATTACTGCTTGTTCCATCTGGTGAGGTCCGTGTGTCTAGTTGCCGTTTATGTTGGTGAAAGAAAGTATTTGCAATGAAGAAGTCGCTGGTCTTATAAAATTCTATCATTTTTTCTCCGGCGTTGTTTTTGTCACCAAGGCCATATTTTCCAACTACTGATCCTCCTTTTTTGTTTCCAGCTTTTGCATTCCAATCACCAGTGATTATCAATGCATCTTGATTGCATGTTTGATCAATCTCAGACTGCAGTAGCTGATAAAAATCTTCTATTTCTTCATCTTTGGCCTTAGTGGTTGGTGTGTAAATTTGAATAATAGTTGTATTAACTGGTCTTCCCTGTAGACATATAGATATTATCCTATCACTAACCCCGTTATACTTCAGGATAGATCTTGAAATGTTGTTTTTGATGATGAATGCAACACCATTCCTCTTCAAGTTGTCATTCCCAGCATACCAGACTATATGATTGTCTCTTTTAAAATGTCCATTACCAGTCCATTTCAGCTCACTAATGCCTAGGATATTGTTTATGCTTTGCATTTCATTTTTGATGATTTCCAATTTTCCTAGATTCAAAGTTCATACATTCCAGGTTCTGATTATTAATGGATGTATTGCAGCTGTTTCTTCTCATTTTGAGTTGTACCACATCAGCAAATGAAGGTCCCGAAAGGTTTAGTCCATCCATGTCATTAAGGTCAACTCTACTTTGAGGAGGCAGCTCTTCTCCAGTCATCTTTTGAGTCCCTTCCAACTTGCGGGGCTCATCTTCCAACACCATATCAGACAATGTTCTGCTGCTATTCATAAGGTTTTCACTGGCTAATGCTTTTCAAAAGTAGACTGCCGGGTCCTTCTTCCTAGCCTGTCTTAGTCAGGAAGCTCCGCTGAAACCCCCACATGTCTGACAGTTTGAGGTACTGTGGGTGCTTGTGTGTTGCTGTGATGCTAGAAGCTATGCCACCAGTATTCTGATACCAGCAGGGTCACCCATGGAGGACAGGTTTCAGCTGAGCTTTCAGCTGGCCCCTTATTAGAGCCTAGAAACACCTACAAGGCCACTCAAAATATATCCATAAATCTGAGGGAAAAGGGAGGATGGATGAAGGCCCTGGAATATGAAGGGCAAACTTGAGGAAAAGACCACATTGGGTGGGCATCTTTGAGTCTGCAGGAAGAGCGATAGCTAACTTAATATTTAGTGGTTTGTCCTGGGACCAGTACTGCACTGATGTGAGCAGCAGTACTACACATGTCATGGTAAGAGTTGTGCAATTTCAGCCTGTGGGATCTGGAATATCCAAATATGGACATATAAAAATATAACTTGGTAAAATATAAAGTGTGTTTCACACTTACAGTAAGAGTACTCAGTGATGCTTTTTCTATTTAGAGGTGTGCTTTGAATCATTATTAGATTTAATCACAAATAATGATTATGAATAATGATTTTTAATAAATTTATAAATGCAGTGTAGTCATACCTTAACTTGAGATTTCTTTAAGGCCTTTAAATTTTATACTGCTTCTCCAGTGATACCCGGCATGTATGTATATGTATATATGTATTTTTTTTAAAACCAGGAATAAATTTAGATCTCGAACATTTCAAGTTTTAAGGCCGATGTGTCCCAATATTCACCAGATGAACACATTTCAGTATTGAAAATACCAGCTTACATTTGTTGCAATGTTTATGCCTTACAAAGAACTTTCATATACACTATTTTACTCGACCTAAAAGATATGCTTTGCTAGAGAATTTATGATGAGAAGTGTAAGTTAAACAAATTATGTTGCGTAGTTTCCTCAAAATCATTAAATAGCTTTCAGTCTTCCAAGAAGTCATTTGACTATTGTTCAAATTATCCTGGAGACATCATTTGAAATTTTGTGATGCAAGCAAAAAAATTAATTGTAGGTTGATTCTTTGAGGTAAAAACTGGATAAAATCATAAATAATTAATTAAAAGCAACATACGAAGTTAAAAGCTATAAGTATATTCTAAAAAGGTCTATTAACAATTAAATTATATGTTGGTCCATTGCTCTGTTTAATTGTAATACACCTTTTGGGAGCTTTAACATTTCCAGGGTAATAGTAGTCCATTATTTCTATTTGGTGGAGTATGCTGTTTTGCAGTAAGTTCTTTAAAAAAGTGAAGCTAAAAACCCTTAGTAAGAAATCTTGAACCCCTAATATGACTTATTTTCCATGAGAAGTGGAATTCACACCAATATAAATTATGATGTGAATGTGGTATATATTTACATCAGTGTAGCTCAGCCTTGGATTTTAAATATGGATTATCTGTAACTAGGAAACCAAATATCATGGGCACAGGTAGTCATTGCTATCATTAGGTTGAAATATTTTGATAAATTACATCAAATAGTATATCTATGATGAAAAACTTTAAATAGAATTTAAAAAAAAAAAGGAGTACTTTGCAAAGTTAGTTGATAGAAAGTATCTCAAAGCTGAGTTAAGCTTTAAATTAACTTGTGCACTCAGAACCCTACAACTAGGAAACTGAGTGAATTAAGTATGGTCATTGTGCACAGCCTCTGACCTTGTTTGACTAGCAACAATTTTGAGTCATGTTTTCCAATAAAGAACATGACAAGATCACAAACGAAATCCTGGAATTCATCTAGGCCCAGCATTTCTTATTTCCAGCAGATATTAATCTTTGGTATTTGGGAACAAGAAATAGGAATTCCCAATAATTCTTGGGAGTGTTGAGATCATAAGTTATTCTTTACTGCCCATAACACTTTATTTACCTGTATTATTAATGATTGACCAATGAAACATTTTTTATATGCTGGGTTCGTTCTAAAAATAGCAGAAGTGTTTTAATAAAGAAAAGAAACAATAACTAATAAATGCACAGTTTATTATTTTTGTGCACAAGTATATTGTGACAAGATTTCAGTAACATGTCAAAATGATATATATCTGCCACCAATATCAGAATCGACTCGATGGCACTGAGTTTTTTCAAAAAGATTAAAAGAAGGAAAAATGAATAAAAAATCAATGCCAAATAAAAATCATTTAAAACACTGAAACTAATAGCACAAATGTTGAATATTTCCAAGTTATCTTTCTTAAACAATAATTTAAAAACACTCATTGCACTAATTCCCCTATCCAAAAGTCTTAATATTTATCTTGTGATAAATATTCTAGTTGTAGAAAATTTTCTTTTAATTTGTATTGGTGGTCAAAGTGTTTATAAGCACTTCCAGAAGTTTCATGTTGCTTCATACAAGATTATTTACTTTTTTCATGATGAAAATATTTTGCCTGCTTGTTGTATCGTTGAAATGAATATTCCTTTTGCTAGTTCAGATATTAGATCAATTTTAGATTTCATGTCAGAGATTCCACAACATTCATTTCTTCTTTCTTTTGCATTTCTTCTGCTAAAGTATTTCAAAGAAGCATGATCTGTAACAAATACAGGAACACTGGAAAACACCAGTGCACCTTTCTGGGTAGTTTTAAAAAATAAAACCTTCCCATCTCCTGTTAAGGTTGACAGCAATGTGTTTGTTGATTGGCAATTTAATGGCATATTTTACTTTCTGAATGTGTTACTTCTTGGAATGCCACTGATAATATTTTTATGCTGTTATTGTTAGGTGCGGGAACCCTGGTAGAGTAGTGGTTAAGAGCTATGGCTGCTACCAAAAGGTCTGCAGTTCGAATCCATTGGGCACTCCTTGGAAACTTTATGGGGCAGTTCTACTCTGTCCTGTAGGGTCCCTATGAGTCGGAATCAACTCAATGGCAAGTGGGTTTGGTTTGGGTTTGGTTTATTGTTAGGTGCCGTCAAGTCGATTTCAACTCACAGTGACCCTATGTACAACAAAATGAAACTCTGCCCTGTCCTGAGCCATTCTCACAATCTTTGCTATGTTTGAGCTCATTGTTGCAACCACCGTGTCAACCCATCTCATTGAGTCTTTCTCTTTTTTCCTGACCCTCTACTTTACCAAGCATGATGTTCTTCTCCAGGGGCTGGCCCCTCCTGATAACATGTCCAAAGTACATGAGACGAAGTCTCGCCATCCTCGCTTCTAAGGACCATTCTGGCTATACTTCATCCAAGACAGATTTATTCATTCTTCTGGCAGTCCATGGTATATTCAATATTCTTTGCCAACACCATATATTATACTATATATAAAAACTTATGAATATTTATTTTATTTTTAAGAGTGACTGTTAACAGAAGATGGGGTCATGAACAAACTTATATCATGACAATAATCACAAGTAAGACTGATTCCATGGTGATTGCCACTTATGCTTTTGTCCTGGTTACAAGAAATGTCAACTGTAATCTTAGTCTCTGTCTTAATTGTCTTATGCTGCTATAACAGAAATACCACAAGTGAATGGCTTTAACAAAGCAAAATTTATTGTCTTACAGTGTAGTAGGCTAGAAGTCCAAATTCAGGGCATCAGCTCTAGAGGAAGCCTTTCCTCTCTCCATTGGCTCTGAAGGAAGGTCTTTCTCATCAGTCTTCCCCTGGACTAGGAGCTTCTCTGCTCAGGAACCCCGGGTCCGGAGGACGCACTCTGCTCCTGGCGCTTTCTTGGTGGTATGAGGCCCCCCTGTCTCTCTGCTCGCCACCTGTGTCTTTTATATCTCAAAAGATATTGGCTCAAGACACAATCCAATCTTGCAGATGGAGTCCTGCTCATTAGCTTAACTGCTGCTAATCCCACCTCATTAACATCATAGAGGTAGGATTTACAATACATAGGAAATTCACATCAGATTACAAAATGGTGGATAATCACACAATACTGGGAATCATGACCTAGTCAAACTGATACATATATTTTTGGAGGACACTATTCAATCCATAACAGTCTCCAAGTGTCAGAGTGTTTTGATTTTGAGTTGTTGTCAGTCAATTCCTTTGAACCAATAACATCTTTATATTGTTCCTTAAGCTTTAAGTCTAAAAGAAGAGTTCTGATACATTTTCTTACTTTTCTAGATGTCTTAGTTAATAATTCTTGGCATTCAAGCTTTAGAAAAACAAATTTTCCAAGAAACACTGGAAGGAATCCCTGTAAGGAAACAGTGTCCAGGCTATTTGTATTACAATCATATTTGCTGTAACTCCTGTCTCAGGGTTTGTGTGAAGAGTGAAAATGTCATCAGGCTTCCAAACTTAAGTCATTACTAAACTGCAAAAGCACCAAACAACAACCTTAAAGGATGAATTGTCAAAATGAGTAAGGTGAATGCAAAATAGATATCCCAGGGGGTGATACAAGCTTTTATTTTACTCTTTGTGATGTCTTTTGTGATTGTGAAAATGTTCAGTTCCTATTTTCTTTTTCGTTTTGCACCAACAGCATTGACAACATGCAAACATTCTGCTAGGGAAATAAAAAGCTGAGTTGTAATAAATATATATGCGTCTTTTATCCACATAACACTGAAGATTCCAGAGGTGATTCAAGGATTAATACTGTCATTCAGCATTTTTTTTTTTTTCAAAGAATTCCTCAAGTTTTTCTTGAGGGCTGAACTTAGTTACCATGTCCTTAGCATTTGTTCTTTTGAAGAACAGCTGTTCTACAGCTTTGTGCAGCAAAAAAGCACGAGAGTTATATGGGATCTAAAGCAAATACAGGGTGGTAAATAGTCAGTTACATGCCAGTTACAGCAGGTTGGGCAATATTCCAATCCATCAGCTCTGCAGCACCCACTTCCAAAACGAACATCAATGAGAAACATGCCTCAATTGTTAGCTATAGACTTCAAGTTGTTTAAATGCTGAAGGAAATTCATAGAGTCAAAGTCAAAATTAAAAAAAAAAAAGTTAATATTTGTACAAATAGTTTGGTTATTTTACATAACATGACCTACATTAAGTGAGTCAAGAATTAGATTCTACTTTAACTAGCATCTAAAAATTACTAATTTTGTCAAATATTGGAAGTATAACTTTTATTTTACCTTTCTATGAGCCCTGGCGGTGCAGTGGTTAAGAGCTACGGCTACTAACAAAAAGGTCAGCAGTTAGAATCCATCAGCTGATCCCTGGAAACCATTTGAGGCAGTTCTACTCTCTCCGTTATGAGTCAGAATCGACTCAATGGTAACTTTTTTTTTTTTTTTAATAAATTATGTGGCTATTTTTGCTAGCTAGGTAATATATAACATTTAGATTAAAACATTAAATTAGTTAAAATCAAATTATAATAAAAAATGAAAAGGTACAACAGATGTTCTTTTTCTGACTTGTATCTTTGGGAACTACTAGATGTGAAAACTAACAGTGTGAGTAAACCAAAGCTATAAAACCCATTGCCGTCAAGTGGATTCCAACTCATAGCAACCCTACAGGGCCATCTTTTATATAAAAAACCCTAAAATATGTCTTCTGAAAATTAATAGAAAAATAACTTTTATTTCATTCTTGAAATTTAAAGAATTAACAAAAATAATTCAAGTTGTTTTTTTCCTATCCTTATATCAAATGTAAGGCTGCCTACCAACTTTGCAGGCTAGTACTGCACTGAGACAGTTAACAGTGTGCTGCCTCGTGGTGGCAAACCCTTACAACTTTCTTCATTATAAGGATAAGGGATTTGCAGATGAGACAGTTTCACAACATTTTTGATCTAATCGAAAACTGACTCCAGTTAATATTTCCTCTAAGGCAAGAGAGATATTCCACTGGGACATGTACCTTCTTTCACTCAAAGGTAATTATCAAGCTCAAGGAATGATTGGATTAATAGAATTTCTAGAGATCATATACAAAGTATGCACAACATAAATCAGAAGACCAAGCATTCCCATAAACATCACCAATATTTAAATACTTTTCATGAAATATATTCATAACTGCCTTCAGGTTTTTCTAATAACATATGTCTTAGTTAAGAATTTTACAGTTAGGTCTAGCTCTATGGTATTTCTTTCTTTTTAATAGCCTACACTTTTGGAAATAATATGTGAAAGCGTAAACAAAATCGTAGTGATATGGCACTTATCATTTTGTTGATTTGTATAATGATTGATAAATTTATATATAAATATTTATGGGCAAATGTAACATAAATTTCTTATAACTTTTTTGAATTGAGTGCATCATTAATATAATTTGATTTCTGAATTATTTTCTATTTAGAATCACTGGAAAGAGCTTTTGATCTGCTTGGGGAGATACTAAAATAGATTCCTACAGGAAGAGAAAATAGAAGGGAATGCTTTCTATTCATACTAATCCTGAAAACGTTCCAGGTCACTGACCCGCAATGATAGGGTGTGCATTAAACTCCACCTATCGTTTCATGATACATTTAATTTCTGGATACTAAATCTTAAAATGTTCCAGTTGTAATCTAATACTTTGTTTTTCATCTTTCAAGGGGAAAGAAGATACCATGCAATTCAAGCTCTTTGCACACAAAAGGGAAATATTGGACAATGAATATTGCTTAATATTTTTAGCAAATTTTAAAAGCCTGTGTGAAATTAAATATAACGTTAAATTGCTGTTGCTTACCTTTCTTTAAGATTAAGAGAAAATAATGGATTTTATTCTTTGTAGGTTTGATAAATATCCAGAAAAAAGTTTAGGCTACTGAGAAGCTAAAGATTTAAAACTAAGTGCATTTTTTTTTCCCCAGATCACTCTTTATCTATTAATCACTGTACACATGCACTCTTAAGGTATTATGTAGAAGCAATTCAGTCAAAGGTCTGTAATGGACACTTCATTGAGAAGTATTATCTATTTTCATTTATTAACTTAGGTATTATGATATGGGAAAAGGAGTATTTCAAATCTTTTTAGAACTTTAAGGAGCACATTTTAAGAGATTAGCAACACCTCTTCAACTCAACCAACTTCTCAACCCTGCTCTAAGGGAATCACATGAGTGCTTGACCTCAGTAAGATTTTAAGAAGAAAAACAAACTTCATAAAACTTAATCACATTACTTGAAAGCTGGAAGGATGTTTTAATGCTTCTTCTAAGCCACCAAGTTCCATTACATGAATCCCATCAACATAATCCTTCCTAAGGAAAAAAGGAATGAATCAAATGGAAAAGATTTGTAATTGAATTATGTTCAGTCTGAGGGCCAATTAGAAACATTTTTTATTGGCACACCTAGATATAACCTTGGCTGTTTCTAATTAGCCCATCAACTCAGATAATAAGAAATGCAGGACCATTTTTACAGTGTTGTGAGTTGAAGAGAAATTGTATCGTTGATAGCCTGTGTACTACCCATATGTGAATAGACGGGGGGCGGGGGGTGGAGAAGAAAGAAGTGCATTTATAATAGGCTGAAGTGTTGTGACATGAAGTATTTCCATTAGTGAGTAAAGAGTGCCCTTCTTTTTCATAGACAGATTTATAATTCCTTTGCAATCTATACTATATCCTTTTTAGATATTACCAGGTTTTAGTTAGTTGTGCTGTTTAACAAAAAAGTGAATGTGGTATATAGTTTGTGTTAAAGTAGAGTTATCAGCACAATAAACATTCTTGACATGGTTTTACTTAAAGCAAATTATAGTACAACTAGATATTGGTGTTAATGAGATATGTGCATTTCAAACTGATTTCTAAGTAGTTAGAACATTTTTAAATTTCAAAGTCCATTTTAGAAGTGAATACAGAAAGAAGCTTGCTCTGTTTGCTATTCTAATGTTCTTATGTAAGGAATATAAAGTCACTATTATTTCATTTCAATGAACATCCTGAGTTCTCCTGAAAAGCACTATTGGGGAATTAGATAGAGAATGCAGGGGTTATTGTTTGAATGTGGGTTTTAATTTTTATTTGATACTCTTTACAAATCATACGTATTTCATACTCTTGTGTTTCAAAAAGTAATGAACTGATATAGGCAAAACTATTTGACAGAAGTTTTCCGCAGGTAAATAAGAAATAGAGGAGTTTCGGTAATAACACACATTTGGTCAATTTTTAACAATTATTAGTAAAACAAAGTTGTTTTTTTTTAAAAATTCAGCTTAAAGTTACTTTAACTATTTTCTTTAACAAATCTAATTATTTGAGTGATGTTTTTTTTAATAGAGCTCAATTATTTTTGTGCTTTTTTTCCTTCCAGGTGAATAATTGGGAATTGCTTTACAGCACACTGTGTATCCTCAATGAGAGAATTTTTATTTAATCCATTCAAACAGATAAGAAAGACATGTTCACTGCCGTCAAGCAGGTTTTCCTCTAGACATGTTTACCTAAACACCTTAATTTGATAAAAATTACAGGGGGAAATATCTAGATCATAATAGGTGTTCAACGAACATTTATAAAGTGAATGAATGAAGCTTGAAACAATATATGAATTTTCCAATCTTTAGAAATAAATTTTGATACATTTAAAAAAAGTTCCAATTATATTTGACATGCTTTTTAATACTAGACTCTCCTATCTATGAACTTACTACTTATATATTTAAAATAAAATAAACATTTACAATAAAAATAAAATATCTAAGAAACCAAAAAGGAATTAAAGGTAGAAAATGAATTTTGTATTTATCATAAAAATACTACATGCTATATTCCCAATCTAATGGTGAAGATTAAAAATCATTGGAATGTTTTTGCATAAATCTGTATTCTATGTAACTTTTAGGGTCATCAAAAGAGTTAGTTATAGAGCTGGAAAGAAAGGTGTTCTAGTATGAACAATTTCTACAATTTCTATTTGTAATTTAGAAGAGTTATTCCAGCTATAAGAATTTCACCAATATCACTCTTTACATTATGTAAACTAAATGAATTACATTTTCATAGCTAGAATAGTTAAAGAATTACTAATTCTAACAGTGTATCTTTTTAGATTTTTAGGAACTATATTGAATATACCATGGACTGCCAAAAGAACGAGTAAATTTGTCTTGGAAGAAGTACAACCAGAATGTTCCTTAGAAGCAAGGATGGCAAGACTATGTCTCACATACTTTGGACATGTTGTCAGGAGGGATCAGCCCCCGGAGAAGGACATCATGGTTGGTAAAGTAGAAGGTCAGCGAAAAAGAGGAAGACCCTCAAGGAGATGGATTGACGTAGCGGCTGCAACAATGGATTCAAACATAGTGAAGATCGTGGGGATGTGTAAGACTAGGCAGTATTTCATTCTGTTGTACGTCGGGTCACTATGAGTCAGAATCAACTTGACAGCACCTTACAACAACAACATATTGATAATTAGAGTCCCCTACCATTGTCATCAATTATGTGTCTGTACAGATACTTCAGCTAGAGTATTGGGGAGTACAGATAGAATATGGTAGAATATTATATTTAGCAATCTTAATTTCCTTTTTTTTTTTTTATAATAAATGGTTAGGCATGGGGATAGTAGATGGCAGTTCTTAATTGTTCCTATGAATTTGTAATTGAGAGATTGTAATTCTAGGTCATGGTTCTTTTGCTACTGTCTCACAGCCATTCAAGTATTCTTACTAGTCCATTCTCTCTCTAGGGAGATATAGGTCTGGTACAGTACAATCTCCTGATGTCATTCCTTTATGCACAATGCCATATATATCAATTATGAAATATGACTTCATAGTTTACCACTGGAGAGAATGAAAAAGTTATTCAGACACATAAAACTGCAATACCCATTTCCAACCTGTAACCAAGAGACTGGTTCTTTTGCCATAGAACAAAGAAACAGACTGTGAGGCGCAGGGACAGATTATACAATAAGAAAAGTACACGCGGGCTTACCTGTGCTTACTTATTAGTCTGTGGTGCACAATTTCGCCTCTCTCTCTTTTTTTTTTTTTTTTTTTTACCACATTAAAGCTTTGGTGAAAGCCATGTGAAATCGTGCACTACAGATTAGTAAATAAACACAAGTAAACCTGTGCTTACCTTGCTTACTGTTAGTCTGTGCATACCGTATTTACTGGTTAATCTGCCCCTGGTGAGGAGTTAAATTGAGGATAAACATTGCAATAAGTTTATAAATTTAAAAGGGACAGCAAGTTTGAAATTAGTTGCTTGCCTGAAATGGCAGCCAATGTAAATAAAATTGTAAAAAATCACTTTATTCTGGTATTTTATTATTGGGGCAGTGTTTAAGCATATGGTTGTTAACCAAAAGGTCAGCAGTTCAAACCCATCAGCCATTCCTTACAAACCCTATGGGGTAGTTCTACTCTGTCCTATAGTGTCGCAAGGAGTCAGAATCAACTCCACGACAATGGGTTCTTTTGTTTCTGTTTATTGTGCATTTATTTCTATGTGCATTATGATGATTCCTTTAAAGAACTTAAGAAACTGAAAGAAAAAATATGTATAATATAGCTAATAAAAACAGTTTTGCTTGGATGTGAAAGATTAAACGTGGTATTTTGTGATAATTTGTTAGTAAGAAAGGAATGAATACTAAATATCAACTCTATCCAAAACATAAAATATGCTGTCACTTATTTTAATCTTTACATTTACAAACATTTTTTTAGTGTGCATGTTTGAAATATCATTTACCTTCTGAACATTAACAGAAGATACTCTTTTAAGACATCCAAAAAAGGCAGATGCCACGGGTGCCTTAAAACCATTAATTACACATTTCCATTTGTTACTCAAGTCTTCATGTTCAAGGTTGCTCTAAGTAGTTACAAGAAATCATAAGAAAAATTACTGGCTTGTAGAATAATATTTTCTAACCAGCAATATGCCACTTCTATTTTTCTCTACGAGACAGAATTGACTCAATGGCAGCGGGTGTTTGTTTTTTATGGACAAACTAAAGTGAAGTTGAGGTAAAAAAAAAAAAAAAAAAAAAGCCTCTCTGCAGTAAAATCCTACCCTGAGGTTAGATCCCATCTCTTTGTAGCTAAGGTGTTAAGAAACGATACAGTTTTTACAACACAACAAAATAAAACTCAGACTTTTGAGGATTGTCTCATTTTTCATAATTATTTTATCTTTGATCCTAGTCCTGAAATTCATAATCCTTTCAGTTTTTCTGTCTCTCCCATTAAGATGAGCTTTAAAATTGCTGGTGTCCAAAACAAGCAAAAAAAAAAAAACAAAAACTGCAGAAGATAGCGGAGAAGTTGGCAAGTACAGCTATGACCTCACGTTTGTACAGTTCTTTAAAATTAAAAAAAAGCACTTTTGAAACAACAAATAAAAAAAAACTCAAGGTCCAATTTAAAATGTGAAACTGATTAATTCTTAATTTTTACAACTAATATTGTTTTACAAACTGTGAAGTTATACGTTATGCACAATAGAGGTCTGGTACTCATTTTGAGGGGTGAATTGTAGTGATAAAATACAGCACAAACAGTATAATCTATTTCACATTTCATGGAAAAGGCAAGTTTTTTTGTTTTGTTTTGTTACTGTGGGCCGGGGGTTAATAAGTAAATCCTTTCTACTCAGAAACAACTGTTGTAAATATGTAAACGTCAGAAAATAAAGCCGTGTTCCTTAAATTTGCTAGTCTAATTTTTATAACTCCAGAAACATACTGGAGATACTTAATTTAATCTTACAGTACATTATACATTTCACACAGTTACAGTTTTACTTTGTAAAGAAGGCAACTGAATTTCTTTTTTCTCTTGGAGGGTATTATGGTCATTTGTATCTAACTGCCAGATGTCATGGCAGAATACCTGGATTTTACATAGATATATTTTATTTCTTCAGAATGCAAGCCCTGATTTCAGATTTAGTCAGAAAAGAGATACACATAAATCTACATGACCAGAAGAGATAAGTAGATCATAAAAAGTCCACACACATCATAACCCTGCACGTCTAGCACAGAGATAAGGACAGTTACAGATTATTGTGGCATGGGTACCTTGATAATCTATGGCGAATCGGTGATAAATTTCCAACTATAACAAATACAATGATTCTTTTTTTTTTTTTTTAAAGAAACAAACCATGGAGGCATAGATTTATCCTGAGATTTGTGTCACTAAGAAACTGAATAGTTCAAAGTCAAACATTATGTGACATGCTTTCAATTGCTCTTATGAAAGACTCTATAGAAATGTCACCCTATTATAACCTACTGTATTTAAGAATTAACTGCAGCAGAACAGCTACAGGAGATGAATATATACTGATGTGACCATCCCCATCTATTACTCAATGGCAGTTAATACAAGATGCTCTTTAAAAAAGAGTCTATATAAGACAAAGCAATAAACACATTATTAAAAGGAGTGGATTTAATATCAGGATTTTTGTTTTATTATTCATTCTAACAGACCCTTATACTACAGTATTATTTTCTCTTTCATAATAATGAGGCTTTCATTTAAATGATGCAATCAGTATGCCACAAGTGGGCTTTTTCTTTAGTGGGAGGAGTTAGCAGCTCCAACATTCAATTGACCTGTTTCCAAATAATCTACAGGAGGAAAATGAAGATTAAGTCCTCTAACAAGAGCAGTTTTCACAGCCTTGCTACAAAGAGAAGGATTCCGTAAAAAGATGAGAGGGCAAGCCGCATTGTGCTGGCCCACTTAAATCTTATTTCCAATTCACTAAATGTGTTATTTGACTTGGCAAGTGAGCTGGTATGTGTATTAGATCAGCAGGGCGCCTAATCAAGGAGATGCCAAGTTTACTGCAGCCCCTCTGAGCGGCATTAGCCTCAACTAGTGACCTTAAGCGAAGTGGGTGGTTGAACCCAAAAGAGAATAGCATTAACTTTTGCTTGAAGTTCAGCCTGATTTGAAGTCTCCTTTTGTGCCTATTCAAGAAAAAAAAAAAAAATGCCAAAGCATTTAACAGAATTGAATCTAGTCTGCTCAGCACCATCTTCACACGCAGGGCTTCAGAGAAGCTTGCCTCCATTAATGCTGACACATGCAAAAGAAATGAAAAGCATTAACTCAGCTGAGGCACTTGATTTTGCAGCTGCAGAACAATTCACTTTGTAACTCAGTAACTCGATGGGGTTTTTCCACCCAGATAAACTGCTAATTTGCTAATTGATACAAAAAGTATTTTCAAATATTAAATAAGCTGCAAATAAAGCCAAAAAAAAAAAAAAAAAAACTAAATTACAAGGAAGCATGAAAGATACATACATTGGCCAAACATTTCTTAGTAAAGGTAACAGACATATTTTCAAAGAACCCTTTGTCTTGTACCTGGCATTCGGCATTCAGTATCCCTTCCTAGTTGCATGTAATAGATTGCATATACCAGTGAACTCTTCAATTCTATTTTGTACCACTGAACTAGAAAGACTTTGCAGTTAAAAAAAAAAATCATATAATTAATTTAAGCAGTAGAGCCATCTTTAGAAACATATTGGTTCTCAATTTAGTTTCCCTATTTTAAACTTGCTGTCTTGTTTATAAACGCAAAGATTTCTAATAATGCCAGTTTTTTTACACATTGTTTAGAAACACTTTGGAATGTCTCTAGAATGCTGAACTCAGAAATACTCAAACAGTAAAAACCGTGATGGCTATGAAGATGGTGAAGTTATCAAATCTCAAAACAAGAATGCTTCATAGAATCTCAGCAAAGCTTTTGGCTGTAAATACTTCATTTTCTTTTGTAGAAAGAATGCAAGAGAATGTTCTTTTTATTCCAACCTTCATTGTCTGTAGTTTGTTCAGCTATTCTCCACAACTCTATCTGAAACAAAAGACAAGCAAAGCATCGTCACCTTCTGAAACCTGCTAAAACTGCAATCAAGGTCAACAAAGAAAAGCATCTTCCCTGTAGATTCATCTTAGTGCGTCAGTGGTGGGAAAACTCTACCAAACTCAGATTCTCATTTAGCTAGATGCCCCAGGGCACAGGGATGTTCCACTGAGGCATGTCTTAAAAGACCACCAAACAAGCACATCAATACATGATTCCAGGTAGAGATACTTGAGAAGTACAATTGCCATTGTATTACATAGGTTTAGAAAAAGTGGCTTTGAAATGACCTGAATAGTGTTTTACAAATAAGATACTTAAGTAATCAGCACTGACCTTTTTTTTTTTTTTTTTTTTTAACTCTGGGATCTCAAAACATTTTCCAAACATTAATTGCAATGGTACCCCGGTGAGGCTGGTATTATCATACCTATTTTCCAGGACAATAAGCAGGGAACACAGGGCCCATTCCTTCCTTGCCCCCTGCCCTCAGAGCTTGTCCAAGCTCAGAGCTCCCTTAAAAGCCACTGGATCAGCTCCATGGGAGCACAGAGGAAAATGAGAAATGGGCTCTTGGAGATTTAAGGGATTTTGTAAGGCCGAGTGCAAGTGAGCTGTAGCTAAAAGTCAAAGCTAGAAATCTCAGATTCCTTATTCAGTGGTTAGATATATTTTATCATTTAGAAATGCATGCAGAATATCAGACTTGCAGGAATATGCTGTTAAGAAAGCCAATCTGTTGCTGCACATTTTCGAGTAACTTATTTAATAATGAAAGCATCTCCACTTGATTTGAATGAAAATAAAGGCCTGAATTTTCACAGGCAGCATGTGTTGGGGACAGGCAATAGCTAACAATGAATTTCTACATTGACTTTTAAAAACTGCAAGAGATGCTAACAGTCTAATTGGTAGTAGAAACTAGATTCTGCTCCTGTATCAAATAGTGTTATAAAGAAGAGCCATATGCAGAAGGTGAAATGAGGGGTTAAAAGTCACCCCAAACATGCTGCAAAGGCCTGTGGGCATCCCAACCTTTTTTCTTTAATTGGGAGGAGAAGAGCTTTTGACTAAAGACAAAGTTCCACAATGTAGGCCGGTAGCCCAACTGGGAAATACCCTTGATTTGAACAGTTCGCAGCAGTTCTATTCTGAACACTTTATATAGCTCCCTTTTCAATCCTGGGACACATATTTTAAGGTAAAAATGGTATTTTACTAATTTTTTTAATGAAGCTTTGACTGCAAGCAATATTTAGAGTCGGCAATCATGGGCTGGTTCCTTTCCCCTTCTGCACTGCAGGAATGAGAGCGGTTTCACAGCTGGTTGTCAGCACAGCTCTTATTACTAACACCAATTATTGATTTTTTTTTAAAAGGCCTACACTATTAGTACCCTGCTACATCTCTTCACGTACAATATGTTTTAAAAATTCTTTTTTAAAAAATATAAAATCTGAGTCCAACCTTTCTATCATCAGTGTTCATGCTTTTTACATTTTATCTCAAAACTTCACAGGGTAGCAAACCAGTTTTTTTTTTTTTTTTTTTTTTAACTTCTGGGCTAATTTAGAAGCAGAGATGGGTTTTCTCATATGATCTCTTTGCCAAGTATCACGTTAGAAAAACCAAATGGTAAGCAATGAGTAGAGAATAAAAAGGTACAGGGTTTAGGATATTCTGTTCCCTTTTTCCTGCCATTATTTCAGGCTATCTCAGTGATGCTAAAGCTAATCATAAAAACCCACCTGTCCTCATTCCCATTAGGATGCTGGCTTTTGCATAGGCCTTCACCCAAAATTGGAAACCCTGGTGGCATAGTGGTTAGATGCTTCGGCTGCTAACCAAGAGGTCGGCAGTTCAAATCCGCCAGGCGCTCCTTGGAAACTCTATGGGACAGTTCTACTCTGTCCCATAGGGTCGCTATGAGTCGGAATAGACTAGACGGCAGTGGGTTTGGCTTTGGGTGGGTTCACCCAAAATTGGAGCTTTCTCTTTTAGAAGCTCCCAAGGAAAGTTACTTCTAGGAAATCTTTCAAAATAAACTGTTCACACTTTAGTCCATCTAGCCCATAATATGAAGTTCTGGTAATATTTCTGTTCTTTGATAGTTTGTTTCTGTTAAATGTCTTTCTTCTGCACTGCTAAAGAGTTAGTGCAATATTTAGATTATTTCCACCTTTTGACTATGGTGAATAGTGCTGCAGAGAACAATGCTGTATATATGTTTGTTTTTGTTGTTTTTTTAAGTCTCTCGATTATATACCTAGGAGCGGAAATGTTGGGTCATATGGTAGTTTTATTCTTAATTTTTTGAGGAACTGCTACTCTGTTTTCCACAACAGGTCCATCATTTTGCATCCCCAACAGGAATGGACAAGGATTGCAATTTCCCCACACCTTGCCAACATTTGTTATTTTCCTCTTTTTTTGTTTATTTATTGTTAAATCATAGCCATCCTAGTGGGAGCGAGGTGATGCCTCATTTGCAACTCTGATGGATAAAGATGTTGAGAAACTTTTCATGTGTTTGCTGGCCATTTGAATATCCTCTTTGGGTCCTTGATCTATTTTGAATTTTTTTTGTGCATAATGTGAGGCATGGATCCTGCTTTATTTTTCTGCGTATGGAAATCCAATTTTTCTAGCACCATTTGTTGAAGAGACTGCTCCTTCCCTATCAAATGGACTTACCACCCTTGTTGAAAATCAGTTCACCATGGATGAATAGATTTATTTCTGGTTTCTAAATTCTATGCCATCCGTCTATGTATCTATCGTTAAACCAGTACCAGGCTGTTTTGAATATTGTAGCTGTGTAATATGTTTTGAAGTCAGTAAGGGTGAGGACAACTACTTTGTTATTCTTCTTCATAATCACTTTGGCTATTCGATGGCTCTTGCCTTTCTATCTAGCAATGAAAGTATGGATAAACAAAGTGTGGTACATGTATACAATGGAATACTACTCAGCCATAAAAAGAAATGAAGTCCTGATACATGCTACAACATGGATGAACCTCAGTGATATTACAGAGTGAAATAATTACAAAAGGAAAAATATTGTATTATCTCGCTTGTATGAAAGGAAAAAAAAAAAAAAACCAAACCCAGTGCCGTTGAGTCGATTCCGACTCATAGAGACCCTATAGGACAGAGTAGAACTGCCCCACAGAGTTTCCAAGGAGTGCCTGGCAGATTCGAACTGCCGACCCTGTGGTTAGCAGCCGTAGCACTT
The DNA here is from genome assembly GCF_030014295.1 of Loxodonta africana. Classification (NCBI taxonomy): domain Eukaryota; kingdom Metazoa; phylum Chordata; class Mammalia; order Proboscidea; family Elephantidae; genus Loxodonta; species Loxodonta africana. Next base: position 99,141,045 of record NC_087343.1, on the reverse strand, counting down.
AACCACTACGCCTCCAGGGTTTCCAATGAAATGATAGGAATAGGCAAATAATAGCAACTAAAGTTTATCAGTGGTTATCAGAGGTGGGAGAAAGAGTGAGAAGAGAGTCATTGTTTGGTAAGTAATGAGTTTCTGTTTACAGTATAGGGATATTTAGCATCGATTAGCATCAAGGCCCATGGAAGCAGCAGTCAAGAAATCAAACCATGCCTTGCATTAGGGAAGAGTGCTGTAAAAGACCTCTTTAAAGTGTTAAAAAGCAAAGATGTCACTTTAAGGAGTAAAGCATGCCTGACCCAAGCCATGGTGTTTTCAGTCTCCTATGCATGCAAAAGCTGGTCAGTGAATAAAGAAGACCAAAGAATTGACGCCTTTGAATTATGGTGTTGGTGAAGAATATCGACTATACCATGGACTGCCAAACGAATGAACAAATCTGACTTGGAAGAACTATGGTCAAAATGCTCCTTAGAAGCAAGGATGGCGAGACTTGGTCTCACATATTTTGAACATGTTATCAGGAGGGTCCAGTCTCTAGAGAAGGATGTCAGGCTTGGTAAAGCAGAAGGTCAGTGACAAAGAAGAAGACCTTTAATGAGATGGATTGGCACAGTGGCTGCAACAATGGGCTCAAGCATAACACCTATGAGGATGGCACAAGACCAGGAGGTGTTTTGTTCTGTTGTACATAGGATTGCTGTAAGTCACAACTGACTCAACGGCACCTAACAACAACAACAACAAAGGAAATGTTGCACAATATGGCTAATGCAGTTGAAATCACTGAGCTATATACCTGAAAAAGGTTGAATAGACAAATGTTGTATTATATGTATTTCTACAGAAAACAGAAAAGGAAGAGAAAAGACAACTACTGACACTGCCTATGTACAACCAAATGGAATTTGTTTTCTTGTTTTGGAGATTTAGGGTCTTGGTTTCATGGAACAGCCCAATCAATTAGCTCGATATTGATTTTAGTGCTTCTGCTCTACCTCCTAGTTCATTGTGTAATGCCCGGGTCTTAAAAGCTTGTGAGTGGTCATCCAATGTACAACAATTGTCCTCTATTTGCCTGGAGCAGCAGAGAAAGATGGAAGTAAAGAATTGGAGGAGGAAATGGAATATGTGTTCAGTTGACTACATGAACAACTGTTTCCTTTGTCTTAAGACCGGAAGAACTGGTTGATGCCTGGCTACTATTACTGAATGTTTTGATCAAAGACTCTATACAAGAATCATGATTTAAGGGGCACAAAGTATAGAACAGAAATTCAGATTCTCACAGAATCTAGTCTTTCTGGAGCCTCAGATGATGTATGGCCCCCCGAAACTATTGCCTTGAGATAATCTTTAAAACTTAAACATTAAACTGAAACTATATTCTGAAGTCATCTTTAAACCATATTTTAGCTTAATCAGAAAAGATTGTTCACCTTTGAGAACTGTGTTTTTTTAAAACTATTATCTATTTGAGACAAATTGACAACAGCAACTTGAAAAGTTAGAGGAGAAGCTTAGGGGACAGTGAGTTTGTGTTGATGATGGCGAAACAATTCATAAAAGGGTATCAAGAACAGTGGCACAACTTGAAGAATGTAACAAATGTCACTAAAATGTACATGTAGAAATTATTGAATTGATACAATTGTTTTGCTGTATATCTTTGCCAAAATTTAAAAAAAAGCTAAAAAGACAAAAAAAGTCAATGCGAATGCCTCAACAATGAAGAAAAATTAACACATCAGTTGATTACCATTCACATAGATAATATTTTTGGTGTCCAGTATTAGTAAATACAACGGAATTTGAATTTCATAAAGATCTTAGAAGTTTGCAAGCCCTTTGTCAGAAGGTCAATTTCATTTAATCTATTATAAATGTATACCAAATACCTAAAATATTATCCACATTCTGATAGATGTTTCTCAGTAACTCAAAATCAATATAAAAACTAATCATATACTTTCTTAAAACCAACTCATAGTGACCCTATAGGACAGAGTAGAACTGCCTCATAGGGCTTCCAAGGAACAGGTGGTAGATCCGAACTGCTGATCTTTTGTTTAGCAGCCGTAGCTCTTAACCACTATGCCACCAGGGTTTCAAGCATTAGAATTCCAAAGATAAATAATAAGTATCATGTATTTACGCAAATACTACCTGCCTTCTTCATTTGTTTGCCATCCAAGCCCTACACCTGTGAGTTATTTTCATAAGTGCTATGCTAATTTTTTTTACAGCAACATGCTAAAAAAAAAAAAAAAAGGCATAGTGGCCTTTATGAAAATACCTCAAGAGAGCAGGCACAGTTGGCAAACAAACATAAAAGGTGCACAATATTTGCATAAAAATATGGTACTTATACACACGGGGTCGCCATGAGTCAGGATTGACTCAACAGCAACTTTTTTTTTTTCTTATTTTTGAACAGATCATAGTCTAGTCAGGAGGAATGATGTATAAACAGATTTAGAGGGCACCATAAAGAAAGGCTTATAGATGGGGGAAGAAAAGTCAATTTAAGTAGAAAAGAAAAAAAAAATTTTTTTTTTCTTTTTATAGTTGTGGGGGAGGACCTTGAAGGTAAGTGAGTATACTTTTATAAAAGACCTGTATTGTTCTTACTTAACAGTAGACCTATCAGGGGCAAGAGTACTAATGGAGGCCCATACTCCATATATGTAAATGTACAGAATTATAAACTACGCTAACAAACTGCTAACTAAAATATATTCTAATACCCTACCTTGAAAAATATAACTTCCAATGTTTAGATATTCTGTTGATAGGCTAGTGACATTTGAATGAGTAATAAAAACAGGCATACAAAATTTGTAAGTTTCATAAAATTTATTTTTTATCATAGTTTCAGTAAAATCACTAATTCTGTTACTGTCATTGAGGTTTTCATACAGAATGTAAAAAAAATCAATCTTCATTTGAGAATCTTCCATTTTCTCATTCAACCATTCTAGTGTATCTCCAATTCTGTCTAAATTAAATCTAATTGCTTTAATAGCATTTACTCCACAGTATAATCATGTGTACAAGAGTGTATGATCATATTCGACATTTTTTTTTGTAAGAAAAAAATAATCATCTGGATGGCTGATCAATAGATTGCTAAATATGTCGTTGCAGTTGTTAGGTGCTGTCTAGTTAGTTCTGACTCATGGTGACCCTATGTACAACAGAACGAAACACTGCCCAGCCCTGCACCATCCTCACAATTGTTATTATGCTTGAACCCATTGTTGCAGCCACTGTGTCAATCTATGTCCCTGAGGGACTTCCTCTTTTTTGCTGACCCTCTACCAAGCATGATGTCCTTCTCCAGGGATTGACCCCCCCAGATAACGTGTCCAAAGTATGTGAGATGTAGTTTCCCCATCCTTGCTGCTAAGGAGCATTCTGGTTGTATTTCTTCCAAGACAGATTTTTTTCATTCTTTTGGCAGTCCATGGTCTGTTCAGTATTCTTTGCCAACACCATAATTCAAAGGCATCAATTCTTCAGTTTTCCTTATTCATTGTACAGCTTTCACATGCAAATGAGGCAATTGAAAACGCCATGGCTTAGGTCAGGCACACCTTAGTCTTCAAGGTGATATTTTTGTTTTTCAACACTTTAAAGAGGTCTTTTGCAGTAAAAAAAAAAAAAAAATTTTTTTTTTTTTTTTTGCAGTAGATTTGCTCAATGCAATGAGTCATTTCATTGCTTGACTGCTGCTTCCGTGGGCATTGATTGTGGATCCAAGTAAAATGAAATCCTTGTTTACTTCAATTTTTTCTCCATTTGTTACGATGTTGCTTATTGGTCCAGTTGTGAGGATTTTTATTTTCTTTATGTTGAGGTGTAATCCACACGGAAGGCTGTGGTCTTCGATCTTCATGGGTAAGTGCTTCAATTCCTATTCACTTCCAGCAAGCAAGGCTGTGTCATCTGTATAGTGCAGATCATTCATGGGTCTTTCTCTAATCCTGATGCCTCATTCTTCTTTATATAGTTCAACTTCTTGAATTATTTTCTCTGCATATAGATTGAATAGGTATGGTGAGAGTATACAATCCTGACGCACACCTTTCCTGACGTTAAATCATGCAGTAACCCCTTGTTCTGTTCAAACAGCTGTCTTGTGATCTATGTACAGGTTCCTTAGGAGCACAATGAAGTGTTCTGGAATTCCCATTAGTTCCTGTGTTATCCATAATTTGTTATGATCCACACAATCGAATGCCTTTGCATAGTCAATAAAACACAGGTGAACATCTTCTGGTATTCTCTGCTTTCACCCAGGATGCATCTAATATCTGCAATGATGTCCCTGGTTCCATGCCCTCTTCTGAATTCAGCTTGAATTTGTGGCAGTTCCCTGTCGATATACTGCTGCAAACATTTCTGAGTGATCTTCAGCAAAATTTTCTTAAGTGTGATACTAATGAAATTGTGCCATAATTTCCACATTCCTTTGGATCACATTTCTTGGGAATAGGCATGAACATGGATCTCTTCCAGTCAGTTGGCCAGGTAGCTGTTTTTTTAAATTTCTTGGCATAGACAAGTGAGCACTTCATCCGATTGTTGAAACATTTCCATTTGTATTCCATCAATTCCTGGAGCCTTGTTTTTTGCCATTGTCTTCAGTGAAGCTTGGACTTTTTCCTTCGGTACCATCAGTTCCAGATCATATGCCACCTCTTGAAATGGTTGAACATCGACCAATTCTTTTTGGTGTAGTGACTCTGTGTATTCATCTTCTTTTGATGTTTCCTGTGTCATTTAATATTTTCCCTGTAGAATTCTTCAATATTGCAACTCGAGGTTTGAATTTTTTCTTTAGTTCTTTCAGCTTGAGAAATGCCAAGCCTGTTCTTCTCTTTTGATTTTCTACTTTCAGGTCTTCACACATGTCGTCATAATACTTCTCTTTTTCTTCTCGAGCCACCCTTTGAAATTGTCTTTTCAGGTCTTTTACTTCATCATTTTTTCCTTTCTCTTTAGCTACTCAGTGTACAAGAGCAAGTCTCAGAGTCTCTCCTGACAACCATTTTGGTCTTTTCTTTCTTTCCCGTCTTTTTAATGATCTCTTGCTTTTTTCATGTATGATGTCCTTGGTGACATTCCATACCTCTTCTGGTCTTGGGTTATTATTGTTCAATGTGCCAAATCTATTCTTGAGCAAAACCCACAAAAAATGATCTCTAAATTCAGGTGGGGTTTGATAAAGCTCGTACGTTGGCTCCTGTGGACTTGTTTTAAATTTCTTCTGTTTCAACTTGGACTTGCATGTGAGCAAATGATGATCTGTTCCACAGTCGGTTCCTGGCCTTCTTGTGACTGATGATATTGAGCTAAATATACACTTATTTAAAAAGAGGAAAAAACATTGCTGTCTGGCATTTTTCTGTCACTTTCTTGGCTTTAAAACAGTCACAAAATTTCAGTGAATTCTCTTGGAAATTCTAAAAAGGAAATACAACAAAACAAAAATAACAGGCAACATTTTATATGACTTTAAAAACATCAGCAATCTCAATATCTGCAAACCTTCCATAAAATCTCAAAAAATTCAGATATCAGGTATTGCATAACATTTGAGTATTTGATTTTTTTTTTTTTTTTAACATTTTGTCTTGCCATTTTGGCATAGTTCAGACACAAATTACAAAGTGTCAGTAAATTTTTCCTGAAGTATAAAATTTTTTTCCTCTCAATAGGTTTCCAGGAAAATACATGCAGGCATGGCAGTCTGAACCATTAATCTACAAAGGAGCTTAAGTACAGGTAAACATACAGTGAGATCATAAGAACAAAACTGATTTCTATCTCCAACTGCAATGACTCAGTGTTAGTGCCCACCACAAATTCAATTCATTGGTCCAGTCCTTTGACACGGTGCTAAAATATCAACCTGGGAGTTTGCTGTAGATACAAGTCACTTTACTTGTTAATGCAAAGTTAATCTTTACCATGAACAGTTGGATGGGTATATCTTAACTACTGTGGTAATAGACTTAAAAAGGCACCTAGAAACATTATAGGATAAAAAATTTCTTAGGTACATAGCTTACTTGAGCATATTAAATGATTAATGTTTAATTACAATTTTATTATTTAATCAAAGTAGATTGTGTGACACTGAAATTCCTAAAATTTGCCTATTGTTTACCATGTTGCTAGAGCTTTAATGCCATCCCCATTGCTCACTCCAGAAACAAGCCATGAAACATTATAGGCTCTGGGGACTTGAGTAGAGCTTATTAGACTATAAGTTCCACAAAAGGGGTTATGTTTTAAACATATCCAAGGTTATTGCTATAAAAATGTTATTCTTTAAATAACGAGTATGTTGACCATTTAAGTTGGCAGTCCCTGTCACAATTTATCAAAGGCAAATGAGCATTGTTAAGGTCACCAAAGGAAACTATTAAAACATAAATGTTTTCATTTCTTCTGATCTGGTACTTTTCCTACAGCACTGAACATCAGTTTAGTGCTTCTTAATTAAGAGCGATGCCTTCCTCCAATTCCAGCTCTGTAGTGCAAGCCTTCCCCTGTCCCATGTTGCTTTTGATTTACAAAATAGGATGTAGAGTTGGATTGCATTATCTTTAAATCAACACCAACATGTAACTTGTAGTGGTTTATAACAATGATTGCATTAAATGCAGTAAAAATGCACCTGGGAATGAGAAATATTCCCTTTCCAAATGTGGAACTCTTCCTCTTTGTTTCTATTTCTCTCTGTCTCTCCCTCTCTCTCTTACTATTTCTAAATTAACATTATCTTTATTACCTTAGAAAGTTTTGTAATTTAAGTATACTTTGTTTCTAGTATAGAGAGTTTAGGATAGATTCTTTTACCTTGTACTATCCACAGAAATATCTAGAATAATTATTGTAAAGAAAAATTAAAACACCTATGCCGTCTGTAAATGTAGAGGCTGTACAGTGAAATGACGTAACATTTAATTTTATAACGGAAATTTTTATTGAGACAGTTGTAGATTCTCATGCAGTTAGTTGTAAGCAAAAATATGGAGAGATCCTATGTACACATTACCTGGCTGTCCTACTCAGGATATTGACATTGATACAATCAACCAGTATCATTCAGCTTTCCCCAGTTTTCCTTGCACTCTTTTTGCGTGTCTGTCTTCAGTATTTTTTCCCATTCAATTTTATCACAGTAAATTTTAATTTTAACTTATATTTTCTTAAATTTTAATCCCCTGTTGACAGGTGCTTACATTAGATTACATATAATTAATTCAAAATATATAAAAGTACTAAAAAGATTTTCCTTTAAAAATCATAACCCAAAATAAGTTTTATTTTAATCCTGGCTCGCACACATTACCACCAAGTAGTTGGTAAAGATTGACTACCGTTCCCAGTTTGAAGGCAGTGTAAAGAAACAGGATGGATCAATTCTTTTTTCTTATAAATTCACACCAGAGTTTTTAATCAGAGGTTTAAAAGAGGTTAAGGAATATGAAGCCGCTTTCAGTGTTTGGGCATCAGCTCATTAAGAATAACAGAGCAAGCATCCAGTTTGAAAACGGCCCTGACTCAAATTCGTAATGATTTCACTTTCAAATCTCTTTTATCTCAGCGCTTTTACTTCAACAAATACAATTGCTTTGGATGTAATAAGAAGACTAATGAGCATTGCAGATGATTAGGAAAATATTATAACACTTCTCAAGGCTTAATGACATCTTTTTTTCCCCCAAAATTAATAAAAAAAAGCTTCCATTGTTAAAATATTTCTTGCCCGGGTATGACCTCAGCTGGTACCAGAAACAAAATTTTGAACAAATCTATGAAGAAACTACAGTCTGAGTAGGAATTCTTTGCTTGTAAGGGAAATTTTATTAACTTTAGCAAGGACCTTACATATGCTTCAAGATTATATCCTTAAAATAAAATGTGCCAAAATGGGTCATTTGAAATCACCGCCTCATTGCAGCCTGGAGTTGGCATTTTGCTGATCGCTCACCATGTACTCTTGGGTATGTTCTTTATAAAGTGGTTACAAGTCCAGCCTTCCAATGTTATAGATGGATGCACTATATAAAAGGGCCATTTTCTAATAAGTGCCTTACCTGCTTCAAAGCCAGAGTGCAGAAGCTTTTTCATCAGTCACAGTTTTGAAATGGCAAGAGGTAGCGTATCAGTTTGCTCAAAACAGGTATTGTGCTGTTTGCATTGAAATGGTGACAGCGACCAGGAAAGAGCTCATAGTCACGGTTATGCAACACAATTTAGAAACAAAAAACAAAAAAAAAAAATAAAGAGCATAATCTGACCCACAAAATGAGACATCTGCAAACCACTACGCAAATTGTATAATGAACAGCATCTCCAGGGTCTCCTCATGTAATTCAGAGCTGTTTTTGGCTCTCTTTCATTCTAGGTTTGAAGACAGATTGCTTTACAAGGTACATCAGCCTTCAGGGAATAGCAATTTCCTTTTCCCCCCACAATGACACAAATGTAACTTTTTAAACTGTTTATCTTTGATCAAAAATATATTACTTAGTACACTAAGAAAATAGACCTACAATTTGTTGTAGAAATTATTGCTTCCTGTGGTTATTTTTAGTGTTTCTTACTTTTTTTTTTCTTTCCTTCATTTGCTGGGCAATTGGTAATGAGAGCTGATAACTCTGTCATTTGTTTTTTATTTTTGTAATGATCTCAGAAAACCATTTTGAAATATGATCTGCTTTTTAATGTAATGGATAAACTACTATGCTGCCAGGAATTATACCCAACTTCCTCACTCAATAGTCATGGGAACTCAAGCAACAACCAAAACCCAAACACATAATGCAGGAAACCATATGGAATGCATATATTACATTTCTGTGGCAATCTGTTTACCAAGAAAGTCCACTTCAGCACTACTAAAGCACCAGAAATATTAAGTCATGAAGATTCAAAATATGGAAATGTTGATATCATACTGTGCTCAATTGTAAAGTATTTTGATTTTTAAAACAGTTTGATACTCACCTATTAAATAATGAATTTTATTTAAAATAATACATTTAAATAAGAAAAGAAAACAGCTTAAACTGTTCAGTTATGCTCTTCTCTGCTACACAAAATCCTTTCCAACACTAGATAGGCTCTCAACGCTGTTATTCTTAAATATGGTTTTGTAATCTGTATTTTAATTTTACATAAATACTATAATCTATACAGTTAATCACCATACGTCTATTGGTTATTCTCTGTAGGTTCTTCTTTTTGATGTAAACGTGAAAGAAACTGTCTTTGTGCATATTATTTGTCCTTTCAGTTCCCTAAATTTGCTGTGGAGGATTTAATTTTTCTTTCTTTTCTTTTTTTGGGGGGTGGGGGGCAGGGTCCATTGCATCTCAGGTTTAGAGTAAGCCTTAAAAGATAGGGTTTATCAGTTTTATCTTTCTCAAAATTTGACATACATCTAGAATAGGTAGAACAAGTCATTATGCGTCCTGTAACACGGATAGTGACAAATATCTTCTTGCTTCCTCCTTATTCATGAATGTGTTTATTATACTACTATTTTCTGTCTTTAATGACCTCTCTTATCTGATCTCTTATATAGAAGTAAGGCTAATTCCAGGATTGGTGAAAGAAATGTAACAGTTTCATTGTCTCCCTTATGATATCACTCTTAATCACTGATCCGAGAGTTTAAGTAAAAGAAAAACAGATATATACTTACAGCCTTTCACACTCCTTACCGCGCTTCTCAAATCATATGCCTCATAAAGTACTGAACCCAAAGAAACAAAAAAAACTGATTCTAAACCATATCTGAAAAATGTAAATATTCAAGATTCTGCGAAGTCCCTTTTGATGTGAGGGTACTTTTTGAAGTTATAAAATGGACCAAGCTAAAAGCTCTCAAAGAGTTTTCTTGAAATATTTCCTTGCTAATAAAAAAGTTTAGAACTAACATCATAACCTCCTAATTTTATACTTAATTCAATTTCTAACTGTGCAAAATTGGATACACACAAACACACACACACACACACAACTTAGCAGTTAAGTAATATTGTTAATATCATTTCTCTTGATAGAGTGAGAGTGTCTTCAACAGTTCTCAAGTTCTGTTTTTGATGGAATGAGTGCGGACATTTATAATCATACTTTTTTGTTCCTTGCAAAAATTGCCATAGAATCAAGTTAAGTCTTTTCCTTCTTGGTTCCTTTCTGAGGTCAGTACTTACTGGTAGTTAATTTGATTAGCTGATTTGTGTCTTAGAAAACTGGGAACACTGGCTTTAAAAACCAACATGGCCTAGTTTGTGTCAGTCTGTGTTACATGCATGTGTTCCTCTCAAATTGCTTAATCTCATAAAACTTAGGTTCTGGGAGTCAGCATTTTTTTGTGTCTTCCTCTATAAGATATTTATCTTCTTTAAATCCAATCCTCTTATGATAAATCAAAATAATAATGGTATTTATCATATTTATATACTGTATAGTTTTTTTTTTATTATACCACTATACGTATTTTCTATATAATAAAATTAAAATTCAGAAAGTTTATATCATAAGTCCCCGATCACCCTGTTGCAAAGTTATAGAGTCCGGATTCAAATGTTACCAATTTCAAAGCCAATACTCCTCTGAATATGACACACAACCTCCTTTAGCATCTATGTAAATCATATAAAAAGTACAGATATTCTAAATTAAATTTAAAACAAATTAATATTGATGTGCATTTTTTTAAAATCAGGTATTTAAAAAAAAAAAAAAGCTCCAACGTTTCCTTAATTCCCATAGTTTTAGTTCCTCAGGAGAATAGAAAAGTTTGTAGTGATGAGATCAATCAACTTAGCACCACCTGTCTACTCCTGACTGCAGGATGGAAGAATGTTCCAAGAGCTCTTCCTCCCAGCAGTGAGGACAGGGAGACTTCTGGTGTGATCTGGCTCAAAGGATATCCATTACGGGGCTTGTGTGCAGTATCTGATGAAGCATGCTGCACGGGACAGATGTCCTAGGACCCCCAGGCCTTGCAAAGAGTTCCTTTAGTGCCCACACAGTTGCATCCGAGTACCCCAACTAAGCACCTGTCTTTCCTGACCTTCTCTGTTACCCACCAGCCCCCCACTCCAGGCACTTTTCCTACCTTCTAATTCCATGAATGCCAAAAAGCACAATTGCCTGGGATATGGCAGAAGTTGTAGCAAGGTAAGTCAGCCCTTGACTCTAAACCTTTTACCAGTATTGAGAAAAGGGAAAGGAGGGAAATTTTCCAGAGTTGAGACCCTCTAATTCAGATCCTAGCACCTGGCTCAGGCAGCGTTCTCATCTGAGACGTTAATAAGGAAAAGTAAAATTTCTATCCATCTAGGCGCTTTTCTCATTATGAAAGAAAATCTTCCTAGAACTATACAAGTTTACTTGTCAGTGCTGGTGGGACCAAGACCTTTTAATCCATTATTTTTTTTTTTCTTCTGGAGCTGAGTAGACTGTGCTTCTTGTAAGAAGTGGGTGTGACTGAAAAGAAGGGGAACCTGCTACCGTGGACCCTTCCTTCCCAGCAACAGAGCGGTAAGGTCCAGCCTCAGCCATGCGCCAAGTGCCCCGTGAGCCTCAGGTGAGCCTTACTCTAGAATACACCCGCTCAGCTCCAAGCGCCAGTACTCCAGGCATTTACTGAACAACAGCAAATAGAACTACGATGAACAACTCCTACTTATAAAAACCGGAAAACGAATAAAGACAACCTAAGAAGAATTGATGCCTTTGAATTATGGCATTGGCTAAGAATATTGAATATATCATGGACTGCCAGAAGAATGAACCAATCTGTTTTGGAAGAAGTACAGGCAGAATGCATCTTAGAAGAGAGAATGGCGAGACTTCTCACATACTTTGGACACGTTATGGATGGACCAGTCCCTGGAGAAGGACATCTTGCTTGGTAAAGTAGATGGTCAGCGAAAAAGAGGAAGACCCTCAACAAAGTGGAGTCACACAGCAGCTGCAACAATGGGCCCAAGCATAACAATTGTGAGCACGGTGCAGTACCCAGGACTGGGCTGGTTTCCTTCTGTGGTACATAGGGTTGCTATGAATTGGAACCGACTCTACGGCACCTAACAACAACAACACGGTCCGAGAACCAACCAAGGCTTCTCTCCCTCCTTCAAAATGTTGACTGTGTAGGCTGAGTGTCCGGCTCAAACATAAAACTGTCCCCCAACTCAAAGTTCTCCCAGGACCATCTACATACTCTGAAAGGAAATCCACAGAACCTAACGCCTCTTTATTTAGCTGGGCTCGTTGCTGGGAGCCAAGGCCTCAGTGAAAGGTGCTCAGGAGCTCAGAACAGCCAAACGTCTCCCAGCAAGAGTAGATATGCCCTTACTTCCCAGCTCAGCCTTTTAACTTCTTCTGGTTGGATACTCAGAAGCAGAGGGGAGAGGACAGTGTGCCACTGACCACGGACAGGGTTGCCATGAGTGGCATTTTTCTTTTTTTTTAATACATTGCTTAAAAGTTTTTCTTGAAACTCAAATTTGTATTTATTTTCACAGCAATAACCTACTTTATAAATACTATTAAGGGTTATATGCATCATTCTAAAAGAATTCAAAATTTTCTCATATCTTAAAACAAAATTAAAAACTTCATTTAACATTAGCTTTGCTCAATTATCTTTAAAAATAATTTAAGATATGTGTAAAGATATTAAAATATAAAGAGACAATGATCTTACATTTTGCATTGCAACTAACTTTCTTAGTGACTCAGTGAGTAAAATAATTTTAGCAGTGAAATGGATAGCATTTCCAAGAAAATCTAAAGATTTCCAGTTTGATTTCTCTAGGATAAAGCTTACCCCTTTCAGAGAAATCAGGCCAACAGATCACGGCAAAAGACAGCCTGTGGTTGGTCAGGCAGCTGCTCACTTCCCCAGTAGCTGTTGAAAAATTATCATGTTCATCAGCTGTAAAGAAAAGGAGGAAAAAAGAAAAAATGCACCACTAACAGACTACAATGGTGATTAATAACAGGGACATCAACACTGGGAGACAAAATATTTTAGTAAAACAGTTTTACTTGTCTATTGGTTATCTTTAGGAGCCCTGGTGCTGCAATGCTTAAGCTCTAGGCTGCTAAACAAAAATTGGCTGTTCGAATCCACCCAGAGGCTCTCTGGGAGATAGACCTGGCAATTTGCCCCCATAATAATTAAAGCCTAGAAAACACTATGGGGCAGTTCTCTGATACGCAGGGTTGCTATGGGTTGAAATTGACTTGACAATACCTAACAACAACATTGATTATCTTTACTATAAATAAGTTTTTTTAAAAGTCTTTCAATATAGGGCAGATAATGTAAAGAAAACTGAAATTACCATCTAGAATGTATACTCGTCAGTAACAGGGATCTTTTACTGTTTTGTTCACTGATGTATCTAATGTGTCTAGACCAGGTCTGGTTCATAGTAGGTGCTCAATGAATATTCAATGCTTAAATAATAATTTAATAATAGTTTTCAATCATTTCATAATAGCCCAGTTTTGTGTTATGATCAATGGAGACATTTAGGAGAAGCTTAACTTTTTATTTTTAATTTGTAGGCATTTTGTATGAAATTTAAACTTCAATTTATATGGAATTTTAATGTCACAGCAGATATTAAAGCAATCCTACTATATGACATGGTGTGCTGATTTGGAGTGAGAGCCCTGGAGTCAGATTCGCAGTGTTAGAATCCTGGCATTACAACATACTAACTTTGTGGCCTTGGAAAAGGTACTTAATATGTTTGTTACTTGGTTTTCTCTCTGCACAACGTGTCATTACTAGTATCTACTCCTCAAGTTGTTTTAAGAATTGGATTTAATGCAAATTAATTACAGCAGTTTGTTGATAGACAAACTGAAAACCAGGCTGGTTGCTGTTGACTCAATTCTGACTCATGGTGACCCCATGTATTACAGAGTAGAAAAGCCCCATAGGGTTTTCTTGTCTGTAATCTTTACCAGAAGCAGATTGCCAGGGCTTTCTTCCATAGTGCCACTGGGTGGATCTGAATAGCCAACTTTTAGATTAGTAGCTGAGGGTAAAATATTTGTACCACCTGGGACCTTGCTGAGGGCTTTCTGGACATACAACTAGTATAGTCACACAACGCCCCATTCTCAAAAGGGCCTGGTGCTGTATGGTCACTAACTCGATATTCCTAATAATTTTATCTTTGAATTTTTTTTTTTTTTTTGGTAAATGAAGTCCAGTAGGACAGTGGAACAAATACTGAGGGACTTGGGACATGGACTGACACACCACCCCTCTTTCTACAGCCTCCCTGTCTCCTTGAGGCAAATTCTGAGACACCTGGTCAGCGGTCCACCATTTTCCTCCACCCCTGGGGAGAGTCTAGGCAAGAGTGAGGAGGATCAGGTTTGAGCAAGTTTACCCCACAGCACCTCAGGGCAGGGTTAGGCAATAACTGGCAGGCCACAGCATGCTTGGGAGGGGAGGGAGGCACTCTGCTAGGCCTATCATCCACCCCAATCCAGATATTGAGCCATTTTGATGTGGAATTGTGATCCCTGGGTATTGCTTGTCTGCTATGGCTTGGGCAGTGAGGCCATGGAAAGAAAAGATTGGCTCTCCTGCCCCTCCTAGGGGCACAGCAATCAGTCCAGATGCTGATGCAAGTAACAGGATGGGACCCCTGGGTCACAGTGATGGTCTGCACTTGACCTGTGAGTATTAAATAGGAAATAAAAACCAACATGACAGATCAGGAAAGAAACTACAAACAAGAGGAAAGTTTTATATTTTAGTACCCTTACTGGCACCTTTCTCCCCCCTACTTTTTGAATAAGAGGCGCCACAGTTTTATTTTGCTCTGGGCCCCACAAATTTTGTCGCCAGCCTAGTTAACTGCTAATAACTGGGTCTGATATACCAGTTTGTTCCATTAAGAATGTTTTGTGGGCATGTAGTATATGCCAGGAACTGAGATCGAGGGATATAGAGAGGGGACGTGTGCTACCCAGGCCTCAATAGGTTAGTGGCAAAAAGGTTGACTTCTTAGTTCTCAAGCCAAGTTAAAAATACATTTGAAACAGAGATGTTCTTTGGGAAAAATAACTGCTGATGTCTTTGTAAATTACTTGATCTCTCTTACTCTCTCTCTCTCTTAATGAGGATTTGTCTGGAAATAGTTCTATTACTAGAAACACTTAGGGCAAGAATACAGTTCCTGACAACTTACATTTGATTTATTCAGCAAACGTCATATGCACAGAAGCAGCTTCCTGGCTTCCTTGGCTTAACACCATCTCCTCCCTTTGTTTCCAGCAAGGGCTATAATTTCTAATACTTTCAATAGTGTCTCCAGAATCAGCACTAATATTAAAAGAATATCACATATGAAGGCAGAGTGAGTAATAATCCCTGATGTGAAAGAAAGTCCAGAAGGCTACAACGGAAAATCTTACCCAGTGAGACCACGGGCCACCTAATGAAATGTTCAACTGAATAAAATCATGCAATCTCATTGATAGCTGAGGGGCTAGGTTTTGTCTAAATTCAGGGCAATCTTGGTAAATATTTTTATTTCACATTTAAAACAAAGGCATCAATAGTACTTTATTCTGTGTCAAACGTACAAACACCACAGTGGCAGCCATTGTATTAAGACGTAAGCCAGGGGTATGACAGACAAATTTTAGGAGATAATTTGCAAATAAAATCCAAATGGGACTAAATGCATAGTAAAAATAGTACACATATGTTAAGAAATATTTTTTCTTATTTTTCATCACTGTCCACCATGTTAGAAAACTACAACCCACTGGCCAAATCTCACAGGTTAGAAAACTACAACCCACTGGCCAAATCTATCCTGTCACCTCTTTTTGTATGATCCACAAGCTAAAAATTGTTTTTATATTTTTAAGTGCTAAAAAAGAGAGAGAGAGAGAGAGAGAGAAGGAGAGTATCTTATACCCTAAAAAATATATAAAACTCTAATTTCAGTGTCTATAAATAAAGTTTTTTTGGCACATGACCACTTTCGTATTTTTATGTAATGTCTAGGGCTGTTCTGGTGCTATGGTGGCAGAGTTGAGTAGCTGTGACAAGACTGTATGGTCCACAAAGCCTGAAATATTTACTATCTGGTCCTTTACAGGGAAAGTTTGCGGATGCTTGCTCAAGCTCATGCAGGCATTCATCTTCCTGTGAAGCAAAAATACTAGAGAAAATGAAGGCTTGTATAGGTGTAGGAGCCCAGGTGGTTCAAGCAAAATAAAAACTGTGCTTTCATTCTCTTTAGTGCTTTCGTTTTAATTAAAAAGTAATAAATATTTTCAAAATAGTTCCAGCACGAGAAGAAAAGCAGCACTAAACGTGAGAGACGTTTTTGCGGCTCACAAGAGAAACACAGCCGCGCTGCTCAAAGGACTTTGTTAGACTTTGCACCCAGCGTCGGTCTAGCCATGACATGATTCTAACAAAGCGTATCATAGGAGAGGACAGAGTTGGCAAAATGTGACTTTGGACCAGCTGTATGAATTTGCTCCAATACCCCTGTGAACTGCTGGATCAGCAGATCTCCTGTGAGAACACAGATTAACTAGATGTCTCCCCAGAAAAGATCTGCTTTTCATTCTCCAAGCTACTTGGCCTCGCATAGTATAGCAGGTCAATTTTTTTCTCATTTCCCTCAGAGCCGGTGCTGCCTTCCATTTCAGAGTGTGTACCAAGCCATCACAGGAATGTAAAATATTTATTTTCATGCAAATGTGGGAATGTGGGCACATTTCTGGAAACTTCTGGTTCCAACCTAATGGGCCAGGCTGTGAAAATAACTTTCTCAATGTGTTGTTGAATGTTTTCTTCATTTTTACAGCATTGCTCTACTTATTATAACAGTGATTGTTGTACACCATTACACTTTAAATATATATTTATCCTTTTACACTCTTTGCTTATCATATGTACTTTAAAAAGATGAATCTAAGTAGAGTAAAAAGACATATTTTCCTTTACAACAATTCTACTCCTTGAGAGAAACATAATAGCTTGAATGCTTTATGTTAAATGCCTTAAACTTTTTCATCTGCAGTTACTACACTTGTTTGTCTTTAAAATTAATTATTCTTTGGGCACAAAGGTAATATTCTATACTTGTAATTTCAAGAATTAAGACTTTTGCTGTCACTATAAAGTTACAGGATTGCTTTTTAATTGTGATTTACAGAGTCACTAGACTGTTGGTGAATGGAAATGCCAATGTGAATTTAGAGTACCATTTAAAAAATCATTGTATTTGAAAAACAAATAGACCTTTAAAATCCCTGTTATGTTACCAGCTTTAAAAAAAAAAAAGGATAGAAAAATTGGATCCTAAAAAGGATGTTAGCTATTAAACTACTGAAATGTTTAATCTCTTAGATCACAGAGAAGTGCTTCTGAGGTCAATAGATCTCAAGCTGTTTAAACACCTACTAGGATATTTTTCCCACCAATACCCACATACACCCAGCAACCCAAGCTTTTCAGACCTTCATTTACTGATGTGGCACAACTCAAAATGAGAACAGCTGCAAACATCCATTAATAATCAGAACATGGAAGGTACAAAGTATGAATTTAGGAGAATTGGAAATCATCAAAAATGAAATGGAATGCATAAACATTGGTATCCTAGGCTTCGTTAGCTGAAATAGACTGGTATTGGCCATTTTGAATCATACAATCATAAGAATTACTATGCCAAGAATGACAAATTGAAAAGGAATGGTGTAGAATTAACCATCAAAAAGAACATTTCAAGGTCTATCCTGAAGTACCACACTGATAGTGATAGGATAATATCCATACCACTATAAGGAAGACCGGCTAATACTATTATTAATACTATTATTCAAATTTACACACCAACCAGGCCAAAGATGAGAAATTGAAGATTTTTTACCAACTTTTGCAGTCTGGAATTGATGAAACATGCACTCAGGATGCATTGATAATTACTAGTGATTGGGATACAAAAGTTGGAAACAAAGAAGAGTCAGTAGTTGGAAAATATGAGCTTCGTGACAGAAATGATGCTGGAGGATCACATGATAGAATTTTGCAAGACCAATGACTTCTTCATTGCAAATAACTTTTTCAACAACATAAACGGCAACTATACACACGGACCATGCTGGATGAAATACACGGGAATCAAGTCATCTATACCTGTAGAAAAAGACAATGGAGAAGCTCAATATCATCATTTTGAACAAGGTTAGGGGCCACTGCGGAGCAGACCATCAATTTTCATATGCAATTACAAACTGAAGAAAATTAGAACAAGTCCACAAGAGCCGAAGCACAACCTTGAGTATATCCCACCTGAATTTTAAGACCATCTCAGGAATAGATTTGATTCATTGAACACTAAAGACCCAAGACCAGACAAGTTGTGGAATGACGTCAAGCATATCATACATGGAGAAAGCAAGAGGTCATTAAAAAGAGAGGAAAGGCAGAAAAGACCAAAATGAATGTCAGAAGAGACTCTCAAACTTGCTTTTGAACATCAAACAGCTAAAGAGAACAGAAGAAATGATGAAGTAAAAAAGCTGAAAAGAAGTTTTCTTTCGAAGGGCAGCTTGAGAAGATAAGTATTATAATGACATGTGCAAAGACCTGGAGGTAGAAAACCAAAAGAGAGGACCACGCTCCACATTTCTCAAACTCAAAGAAGTGAAGAAAAAATTCAAGTTTTGAGTTGCGATAGTGAAGGATTCTGTGGGCAAAATATTGAATGACACAGGAGGAATCAAAAGAAGATGGAAGGAATACATGGAGTCACAATACCAAAAAGAGTTAGTCAATGTTCAATCATTTCAGAAGGTAGCATATGGTTAAGAACCAAGGAACTGAAGGAAGAAGTTCAAACTGCACTGAAGGAATTGGCAAAAAACAAGGCTCCAGGAACTGATGGAATACCAACTGAAATGTTTCAACAAATGGATACAGCATTGGAAGTGCTCACTTATCTACACCAAGAAATTTGGAAGACAGCCACCTGGCTAACCAGCTGGAAGAGGTCCATATTTGTGCCTGTTCCAAAGAAAAGTGACCCAACCTAATGCAGAAATTATTGAACAATATCATTAATATCACATGCAAGTAAAATTGTGCTGAAGATCACTCAAAAGTGGCTACCACAGTATATTGACAGGGAATGGAAAGAAATTCAAACTGGATTCAGAAGAACTCGACCAAGGGATATCATTGCTGATGTCAGATGGATCCTGGCTGAAAGCAGAGAATATCAGAAAGATATTTACTTGTGTTTTATTAATTATGCAAAGGGATTTGACTGTGTGGATCATAAGAAATTATGGATAAAGTTGTGAAGAATGGGAATTTCAGAAAACTTAGTTGTGCTTATGAGGAACCTGAACACAGATCGAGAGGCTTGTTCAAACAGAACAAAGGGATACCGCATGGTTTAAAGTCAAGAAAGGTGTGCGTCAGGGCTGTATCTTTTCACCATACTTATTCAATCTGTACGCTGAGGAAAAAATCCAAGAAGTTGGGCTATACGAAGAAGAACAGGGCATCAGGATTGGAGGAAGACTCATTAACAACCTGCGTTATGCAGAGGACACAACCTTGCTTGCTAAAACGGAAGAGGACTGGAAGATCGAAGACTACAGCCTTCAGTGTAGATTATACATCAATGCAAAAAGAAGAAAAATCCTCACAACTGGACCAATGAGCAACATCCTGATAAACAGAGAATATATTGAAGTTGTCAAGGACTTCATTTTACTTGGATCCACAATCAACGCCAATGGAAGCAGCAATCAAGAATCAAACAACACATTGCATTGGACAAATCTGTTGCAAAAGATCCCTTTAAAGTGTTAAGAAACAAAGACGTCACTTTAAAGTCTAAGGTGTGCCTGACCCAAGCCATTGTATTTTCAATCACCTCTTATGCATGTCAAAGCTGTACAATGAATAAGGGAGACTAAAGAAGAATTGATGCTTCTGTATTATGGTGTTGGTGAAGAATACTGAATACACTATGGACTGCCAAAAGAACAGACAAATCTCTCTTGGAAGAAGTACAGCCAGAATGTTCCTTAGAAGCGAGGATGGTGAGACTTCGTCTCACATACATTGGACATGTTATCAGGAGGGATCAGTCCCTGGAGAAGGACGTCATATTTGGTAAAGTAGAGGGTCAGTGAAAAAAAGGGAGATCCTTAATGAGATGGATTGACACAGTGGCTGCAACCGTGGGCTCAAGCACAGCAACGATTGTGAGGATGGTGCAGGACTGGTCAGTGTTTGGTTCTGTTGTACATAGGGTTGCTATGAGTCAGAACCTAACAACAACAACAGGAATTGGCAAACATAAAACAAATTTACCATACGGCCTAGCCAATTAAACTAAGAAAGACAAAAATAGCTTCTGAGTGATTCGTCTTGCTCTGTGACCACTGGAAATGCTAAGCTCAAGTTTGGTCAAAGTTATTTCAATTTATGTATGTTTCTGCACCATATTAGATAAATAGTTGCCTTTCTTTCCCAAATGATTGCTGTAAGTTTCTTTTATAAAACAGACATTTTCATTTTACCTTTTTTGAGGTGGATATACCAAGGAATTCGTAGGTATCCTGGTATCTTTACTCAGTTGGTTTTCTCAACCTAAAATGAGAACACTGTGGCCAACCGGTAACCATCTATTAATTCCACACGTTAGCTTTGCACTGGGGCACAGTTTTTCTGTATTCAGCATTGGGTATTTCCCACTTTCCCCATAATTTGTCATCCTTCAGTACGTTTCACTTTGCAGGTGGTATTCTGCCTTCCCGGAGCCCTGGTGATGCAGTGGTTAAGAGTTATGGTGAGCTAAGGCTGCTTACCAAAACATCGGCAGTTCACACCAAAAGGTCAGCAGTTCAAATCCACCAGCTGCTCCTTGGAAACCCTATGGGGCAGTTCTACTCTGTCCTATAGGATCACTATGAGTCAGAATCGACTTGACAGCAATGGGTTATTCTGTCCGCCTATTATTTCAATTCCATTCCTTTCACGTAAAAGAAAAAAATAAATACCATTTACAATAACTGACCATTTTTTCAAAGTTCCAAAAAGCTGTGCTGTTTATCAGATCTAGGAGAATCACCTCCCTGTTCACTCAGCCACATTTTGCCACCTCTCACCAAAGTATCTTTACTTTTGCCTAGAGAATCAGAAACTTTCATGGGCTTATTGATTACATTTTCTTTTTTTTCTGTTTAACCATCTACATGACAAATATAGACCAGATCAAGGTGATTAAGGCAAATATAGTTCATTACCCCTGTGAAAATATAACTTACAGTAAAATTAAAAGCATCAAATTTGTCATTTAGTGATAGAACACTGAATAACTTTCAAAATCAGTAACAATTCAAGCAGTGACATTATAAACTGGATTTGAACTAATTGTTTATATATAAAAACTGTACGCGCCACTAATTATATCTCTCAGATATCACATCCACTCGTGTCAATTTGTGTGATTGTTAGAACAGCAAATATTTAGATAAAGTAATAAATTTACCAGTTTTAACTGATGTGATCAACCCATTTTATTGATGTTCCAATATATCACATACATTTATTGAAGGTCAGCATGTGTGTGTACACACACACATATACACGTAGATATACACATATTTTATGTAATAGAGTTGTGTAAACTTAAAACCTTTATCAAATAATATAAACATTTTTCATCATTGCGTTTCCATTTCAACAACAGTTTTATCAGATTGGTGTAGTTGGAAGCATAAGGTGATATGAGAACTGGTTTTCTATAAATATCAGATTTTATGACTGAATGCTAATATAGTTTAAAGATGATACAATTAGGAGTCAGTGTTATAACATGTGATATAAAAAGTTAGAAAACTCAGCTTTTAAATAATTTTTATGTAGTCACAGCAAACTAATTCACTTGACTTAAGTTGCTTTGATGATATCATCTTATAAGTTTGAGAGCAGAGGACTAGAAAGGAGGAATTCTTAAAATATATTTTATTTCTAAGGCTCTAAAGCATATAGTTTCAAATTTAAATTCTCAAAAGACATAGGTATCAATTATAAATGTAAGCAAAGCAGCTCCAAATAAAATTATAAAAGAAGTTTTACCTTTCTTTCTGCAGAGCATAGAAAGTGTTTGGTAAAATGTATTGTAAGCCATAATTATTTAAACTTTAACAGCTTTTTTTTTAAGGAAAAAAACTTAATGTCTATAGATATTTTAAAAAGCATGTGCAAACACAGTTTTGAGAATTGAATCAAAATTCATGCTATAAAATTGAGGAACGATGTGGCCATAAATGATAGTACACAATTGAATTAAATTCAAGTGAAGGATTGAGGCATTGTAAAATATTTTTTGATTATTTAGATAGGACAATATTTTACTTTAACTGTTGTTTTATGTACTTTATCATTATTATTATTATTATATTAATAACATTAATTATTATTATATATTATATTTGTGCAGAGGTATCACTTCTAGCATTATACATAAACATAAACAATAGCTGATTTAATTGGTGTCAATGGACTAAGTTCAAATTATTTCTTTTTCATGCAACAATATAACATTTTAATATGCTTACTTGAATATTGTATGCAGATTTCTTGAGTTACGGTAACACCAATAATACTTGTCATTGTTAATTAAATTGAAGCACCTGTGATTATTTTCAGTCGCATATACAACTCTTTAAAAGTATGCACTTTAAAATTCAAAGTGAAAGCACACTGCAGGTGCAGGCTCGAGCGGAGGTGCAGACACGGTATGAAGACTGACTCAGTAAAGAAAAAAGAGCCTGGAAGCAGGTTACACAACAAATTTCATGATGAATATTGTGGTAGGCAGCATAACTCTCCCAGTCATCTCTGTGTCCTGATCTGGGGTGGGATCTGTGAATGTGGTAAGTTATGTGGCACAGGGGAATTAGGGTTGCTAATCAGCTGGCTTTGAGATGGGGAGATAATCCTAGATTATCGGGTAGGCCAAATGTCATCACAAGGGTCCTTGTAAGTAAAAGAGGGATGCAGTAGTCAGTGTCAGAGTGCTAGAGTGTCAGAGTAATGGATTGTGAGAAAGACTTAAAGGGGTCATTGCTGGCTTTAATTGTAGAGAAGGAATGAATGCTGGCAGCCTATAGTTGGCAAGAACTTTATGAGAAAATGGATTTTCCCCTAGGGCTTCCAGAAGGGAACATAGCCTTGCTAACACCTTGTTTTTAGACAAGTGAGATCCATTTCAGGGTTCTGACCTCTAGAACAGTAAAATGATACATTTGTGTTGTTTTTAGGAACTAACTCTGTGGTAATTTGTTACAGAAGCAAGTAGGAAAGGAATACAAACCATGATGGCAATTTTTTTTGTGTGTGTGTAGGTGTGGTAGAGCACACCAAACAACCTGTGGTTAATATTAAGAGCTATTCAGTATATGCATAATACATTTCATAAGAAATAGTCTCTCTAAAGACAAACAAGAATTGATTAAATTAATCACCAAAAATTAGAATTAAATATCCAACAGAAATTTGATGTAGTTTTTACCAGAACCCGAGCTTGTGATTTTGGCCTGCTGTATAGGATCGCTCTAAGCCAGAATCCACTCCACAGCAAGGAGTTATTAACGGCTTGGGTTCTTACACAAAAAGAGGAAACCATTTTTAGATGGAGAGATGGTTAAACACACACACACACATTAATTGCATACAAATATTTTGTAAGAAAATTATCAGAAAAAGATTAAAATAATTATTTTACAAAAAGTCAAAGTTCTTCAATTAAGCCACCAAACAATTATCTGTAAAACACAAGAATTTTTTGATAATATCAAAGATTAAATTATTTAAAATCTTAAAAATTATACTTTTCTTTAGCTTTAGGTAAGTTGCATATATGAGACACTAAAACCAAAAAACCTGTTGCCATCGAGTCAATTCCAACTCATAGTGACCCTATAGGGCAGAGTAGAACCGCCCCATAGGGTTTCCAGGGAGCAGCTGGTAGATTTGTACCGCCAACCTTTTGGTTTGCAGCCAAGCTCCTAACCACTGAGCCAACAGGGGTCCGTATGAGACACTACACAATTATTACTTTGGGTACATTTTATCTTAAAAGACTATGAAATTCACTGTTCCAAAGAAATTTGTAGTCCCCCAAAATAAAACTGATGGCATAGATATTTTTAAATACATTTGCGAAAGAAGAAACTAAACTAGATATGGAATAATTTGATTCTAGCATGACAAGTGCTGCAGCTATGTTGCATCAAAAATCCAGATTTATTGGAATTTTAAAACAAGAGGCTATTTTTTTATTGTTTCACTCCACTCTTGAATATATATTGTTTTTACAGCAATCTAATGCAGAATTCTTAACATAATTCAGTACATATGTATAAATGCTATGAATCATTATCAATTTATGGAACTGTTAAAAGAAATATATGACAATGAACTTGTGTTTTTTGCTGATACTGATTGGTTGAATTGTGGAATGTTTTTGGAAAGATTTGTTGTACCCGTAAGCGAAATTCAAGATATTCTTGAAATAGAATGCTTGCCAAATATTCAATAATGAAAGACAAAAGTTTGCAGTGTGATTTATGGTTTTTTTTTTTTTTTTTTTTCAGTATTTACTACATATGAATGAGCTAATTTTGAAGTTTCAAGGAAAGGAAAATGTTGTTTGTGACCCAGGCTAACAGGTACAAGAATTTGTTAAAAATGGAAGCTTTCCACAGCTCAAGAAAAATGATTTCAGAAATTTTTCTAAAATGAATCATTTTGCAAACAATTTTAACTCCAATCAACAGCCTTTTGTAAACTGGGCTGAAGTTGAGGTGTTACCAAGGCTACGTTCTTTTCTTGGGCCTCGAGGAGAAAATTCACTTTCTTGCCATTTCCGCCTTCTATAGGCTGACCACATTCATTGCTCTTCTTTAAAGTCAGCAATGACCACCTTGGTCCTGTGTGACAGGGCAACTAGGAAGAATTAGTGGGTGCAGAGGCAGCAAATTATGCAGGCCTTAAATTGGCCTTATGACAGTTGTCTGCGAATGAAGACAGTTTTATTTATTTCTTTCCAATCAGTGTACATTTATTTTTTTTCCTGCCTGATGAACTGAATAGAACCTCTAGTAGTAGGCTGAATAGACCAAAAACCAAAAACCAAACCCAGTGTCGTCGAGTCGATTCTGACTCATAGCGACCCTATAGGACAGGGTAGAACTGCCCTGTAGAGTTTCCAAGGAGCGCCTGGCAGATTTGAACTGCCAACCTTTTGATTAGCAGCTGTAGCACTTAAACACTACGCCACCAGGGTTTCCAGGCTGAATAGAGGAGATGAGAAAAAACATCCTTACCTTGTTTCAGATCTTAGGAACACCTTCAGTCTCTATTAAGTATGATCTTCACAGGAGATTTCACGTAGATACACTTTAAAAATTTAGAAAGTCCCTTTCCATTTTATTCCAGCTTGTTAGGTTCTTTTTTTTTTTAAATCATGAATGGATATTGGATTTTTTCAAATGCTATTTCTGCATCTACTGAGATAATCATGAGTTTTGTCTTTTATGCTATTAACATGTTGTTTTACATTAATTGATTTTCGTGTATTAAGTGAATCTTTGTGTTCTTGGTCATGACGTATAATCCTTTATGTTGTTGGATTACGTTTGCTTATGTATATGTGTATAGCAGAAACTTGCTTGTATACCTATGAGCAACATTGGTCTGTAGTTTTCTTATGATGTGCGCTTAATTTTTTTGGTATCTAGTTGACATTGAATTAATTAGGAAGTGTTTCTTCTTTTTTTTCAGTATGAGTTTGTGGATCACTGGCATTATTTCTACTTTAAACGTTTGAAAAAATTCACCGTATGATGAACGTTTAATAAAATTAACTTTCAGGCCTTGTTCTTTTCTTTTGTGAGATTAAAAAAAAGTTATTAACTTAATCTGTATTTGTAAGTCTATTGAGATTTTCTATTTCTTCTCGAGTCATTTGTGATAATTAATTTATGATTTTTAGGAATTAGTCCCTTTTATCTAAGTTTATTATTTTGTTGACATTAAGTTGTTCATACTATTCCTTATGATCCTTTTAATTTCTGAGGTAATGTACCCTCTTTCATTCCTAATTTTCATGATTTTTGTCTTCTCTCTTTCTTTTGGTTAGTCTTGTCAGTCATTTGTTGTTTTCTTTTTTCAAAGAATCAACTTTTTTTTTATTGGTTTTCTCTATGACTGTTGTAATTTTTAGTTCATCAGTTTCTACTCTAATCTTTATTATTTTCCTTCCTTCTACTTGCATGTGGTATGATTTTTTCTTCTATATATTTAAAATGAAAAGTTAATTAATTTGAGATTTTTCTTTTTTCATAATATGTGTAATTAAAGCTATAAAGTTCTTTTAAGCACTGTTAGCTGCATCCCATAAATTTTGATGTTTTATTTTTATTTATATCAAAATACTTCTAAAGTCCTTTGTAATTTCTTTTTTGACCTATGTATCATTTAATTTATAAAAATTCGTAGATTTTTGGTATTTCCTAATGCTACTAATTTCTATTTTAATGCTATTATAGCCAGAAAATATAATTTTTAATGATTTCATGTCTTGTTAAATGTAAATTCATTAATGCTTCTCTTATGGATTATTATATGGTATATTTGTAGAATGTTCTATGTGCACGTGAAAAGAATGTATATTCTGCTATTGGGTATAATGTTTTCTAAATTTCTATTTAATCAATTGGCTGATAGTGTTCATGTCTTATATATACTTTCCAATTTTCTGACTACTTGTTCTGTCAAGTATTGCAAGTAAAGTGTTAAAGAGTTCAATTATTTGAATTATTTACATCTCCATCTAATTCTTTTAATGTTAGTTTCATGCATTTTGGGGTGACGGTATTATCCTTAAACTTTATGCATTATAAGCTCATCAATGCAGTTTTATAATTAATGCTTGATGAAGTTATCTTTTAAATCTGACCAGAGAAGAATAAAGTTACAAAGATACAATTATGCCCTCTATTTACCTATATTATTACATTTACCAGTACTCATTATTTAATTATGTGGATTCAAGTTACTGTCAAATATAACTTTACATCAGCCTATTTCTTACTGGGAAGCTCTATTAGCAACAAGTTCCCTGTTTTTATTGATGTTGAAGTGCCTTAATTTATTCCTTATTTTGAAGGGCAGTTCAAAATACAATTTTGAATATACAATTCTTGATTGGCAGGTTTTTCTTTTTTTTTTTATTACAGCACTTTGGAAATGTCATCCCATTCCTTCTAGTCACCATGGTTTCAGTGAATAATCAGCTATCAATCTCATTAAGGAGCTTCTGTACATGATAAGTTGTTTTCCTCTTGCTCCTTTCATTATTCTCAATTTGTCTTTGGCTTCTAACAGTTTCATTATGATGTATCTAGGTATGGATCAATTTGAGTTTATCCTATTTAAATTTTTTTTTTTTTTGCAGTGTTTCAGCAGAAATGTATTATTTTTTATAAAAAATACCCCTGTAGTTTTTTTTTTTTAGTTAGTTGTAACAACAAAAACAGTTTTTGTAAGCCCAGTTTACATGTATCAATATACCTACAAGGCTAAAACTCTGCTAATTTACTTTTTTTTTTTTGGTGAACTTTTTTTTTTATTAACTTTTATTAAGCTTCAAGTGAACGTTTACAAATCCAATCAGTCTGTCACATATAAGTTTACATACATCTCACTCCCTACTCCCACTTGCTCTCCCCCTCTTGAATCAGCCCTTTCAGTCTGTCCTTTCGTGACAATTTTGCCGGCTTCTCTCTCTCTCTATCCTCCCATCCCCCCTCCAGACAAGAGTTGCCAACACAATCTCAAGTGTCCACCTGATATAAATTAGCTCACTCTTCATCAGCGTCTCTCTCCCACCCGCTGACCAGTCCCTTTCACGCCTGATGAGTTGTCTTCGGGGATGGTTCCTGTCCTGTGCCAACAGAAGGTCTGGGGACCATGGCCGCCGGGATTCCACTAGTCTCAGTCAGACCATTAAGTTTGGTCTTTTTATGAGAATTTGGGGTCTGTATCCCACTGATCTCCTGCTCCCTCAGGGGTCCTCTGTTGTGCTCCCTGTCAGGGCAGTCATCGATTGTGGCTGGGCACCAACTAGTTCTTCTGATCTCAGGATGATGTAGGTCTCTGGTTCATGTGGCCCTTTCTGTCTCTTGGGCTCTTAGTTGTCGTGTGGCCTTGGTGTTCTTCATTTTCCTTTGCTCCAGATGGGTTGAGACCAATTCATGCATCTTAGATGGCCGCTTGTTAGCATTTAAGACCCCAGACGCCACATTTCAAAGTGGGATGCAGAATGATTTCATAATAGAATTATTTTGCCAATTGACTTAGAAGTCCCTGCAAACCATGTTCCCCAAACCCCCGCCCTTGCTCCGCTGACCTTTGAAGCCTTCATTTTATCCCGGAAACTTCTTTGCTTTTGGTCCAGTCCAATTGAGCTGACCTTCCATGTATTGAGTGTTGTCTTTCCCTTCACCTAAAGCATTTCTTATCTACTGATTAATCAATAAAAAACCCTCTCCCACCCTCCCTCCCTCCCCTCCTCGTAACCACAAAAGTATGTGTTCTTCTCAGGTTTACTATTACTCAAGATCTTATAATAGTGGTCTTATACAATATTTGTCCTTTTGCCTCTGACTAATTTCGCTCAGCATAATGCCTTCCAGGTTCCTCCATGTTATGAAATGTTTCAGAGATTCGTCACTGTTCTTTATCGATGCGTAGTATTCCATTGTGTGAATATACCACAATTTATTTACCCATTCATCCGTTGATGGACACCTTGGTTGCTTCCAACTTTTTGCTATTGTAAACAGAGCTGCAATAAACAGGGGTGTGCATATATCTGTTTGTATGAAGGCTCTTGTATCTCTAGGGTATATTCCGAGGAGTGGGATTTCTGGGTTGTATGGTAGTTCTATTTCTAACTGTTTAAGATAACGCCAGATAGATTTCCAAAGTGGTTGTACCATTTTACATTCCCACCAGCAGTGTATGAGTTCCAATCTCTCCACAGCCTCTCCAACATTTATTATTTTGTGTTTTTTGGATTAATGCCAGCCTTGCTGGTGTGAGATGGAATCTCATCGTAGTTTTAATTTGCATTTCTCTAATGGCTAATGATCGAGAGCATTTTCTCATGTATCTGTTGGCTGCCTGAATATCTTCTTTAGTGAAATGTGTGTTCATATCCTTTGCCCACTTCTTGATTGGGTTGTTTGTCTTTTTGTGGTTGAGTTTTGACAGAATCATGTAGATTTTAGAGATCAGGCGCTGGTCGGAGAGGTCGTAGCTGAAAATTCTTTCCCAGTCTGTAGGTGGTCTTTTTACTCTTTTGGTGAAGTCTTTAGATGAGCATAGGTGTTTGATTTTTAGGAGCTCCCAGTTATCGGGCTTCTCTTCATCATTTTTGGTAATGTTTTGTATTCTGTTTATGCCTTCTATTAGGGCCCCTAGGGTTGTCCCGATTTTTTCTTCCATGATCTTTATCGTTTTAGTCTTTATGTTTAGGTCTTTGATCCACTTGGAGTTAGTTTTTGTGCATGGTGTAAGGTATGGGTCCTGTTTCATTTTTTTGCAAATGAATATCCAGTTATGCCAGCACCATTTGTTAAAAAGGCTTTCTTTTCCCCAATTAATTGACATTGGTCCTTTGTCAAATATCAGCTGTTCATACGTGGATGGATCTATATCTGGGTTCTCAATTCTGTTCCATTGGTCTATGTGCCTGTTGTTGTACCAGTACCAGGCTGTTTTGGCTACTGTAGGTGTATAATAGGTTCTGAAATCAGGTAAAGTGAGGCCTCCCACTTTCTTCTTTTTCAGTAGTGCTTTGCTTATCCGGGGCTTCTTTCCCTTCCATATGAAATTGTTGATTTGTTTCTCTATCCCCTTAAAATATGACATTGGAATTTGGATCGGAAGTGCGTTAAATGTATAGATGGCTTTTGGTAGAATAGACATTTTTACTATGTTAAGTCTTCCTATCCATGAGCAAGGTATGTTTTTCCACTTAAGTATATCCTTTTGAATTTCTTGTAGTAGAGCTTTGTAGTTTTCTTTGTATAGGTCTTTTACATTCTTGGTAAGATTTATTCCTAAGTATCTTATCTTCTTGGGGGCTACTGTGAATGGTATTGATTTGGTTATTTCCTCTTCGGTGTTCTTTTTGTTGATGTAGAGGAATCCAAGTGATTTTTGTATGTTTATTTTATAACCTGAGACTCTGCCAAACTCTTCTGTTAGTTTCAGTAGTTTTCTGGAGGATTCCTTAGGGTTTTCTGTGTATATAATCATGTCATCTGCAAATAGTGATAACTTTACTTCTTCCTTGCCAATCCGGATACCTTTTATTTCTTTGTCTAGCCTAATTGCCCTGGCTAGGACTTCCAGCATGATGTTGAATAAGAGCAGTGATAAAGGGCATCCTTGTCTGGTTCCCGTTCTCAAGGGAAATGCTTTCAGGTTCTCTCCATTTAGAGTGATATTGGCTGTTGGCTTTGCATAGATGCCCTTTATTATGTTGAGGAATTTTCCTGCAATTCCTATTTTGGTAAGAGTTTTTATCATAAATGGGTGTTGGACTTTGTCAAATGCCTTTTCTGCATCAATTGATAAGATCATGTGGTTTTTGTCTTTTGTTTTATTTATGTGATGGATTACATTAATGGTTTTTCTGATATTAAACCAGCCTTGCATACCTGGTATAAATCCCACTTGATCAGGGTGAATTATTTTTTTGATGTGTTGTTGGATTCTATTGGCTAGAATTTTGTTGAGGATTTTTGCATCTATGTTCATGAGGGATATAGGTCTATAATTTTCTTTTTTTGTAATGTCTTTACCTGGTTTTGGTATCAGGGAGATGGTGGCTTCATAGAATGAATTGGGTAGTATTCCGTCATTTTCTATGCTTTGGAATACCTTCAGAAGTAGTGGTGTTAACTCTTCTCTGAAAGTTTGGTCGAACTCTACAGTGAAGCCGTCCGGGCCAGGGCTTTTTTTTGTTGGGAGTTTTTTGATTACCGTTTCAATCTCTTTTTTTGTTATGGGTCTATTTAGTTCTACTTCTGAATGTGTTAGTTTAGGTAGGTAGTGTTTTTCCAGGAATTCATCCATTTCTTCTAGGTTTTCAAATTTGTTAGAGTACAATTTTTCATAATAATCTGAAATGATTCTTTTAATTTCATTTGGTTCTGTTGTGATGTGGTCCTTCTCGTTTCTTATTTGGGTTATTTGTTTCCTTTCCTGTATTTCTTTAGTCAGTCTAGCCAATGGTTTATCGATTTTGTTCATTTTTTCAAAGAACCAGCTTTTGGCTTTGTTAATTCTTTCAATTGTTTTTCTGTTCTCTAATTCATTTACTTCAGCTCTAATTTTTATTATTTGTTTTCTTCTGGTGCCTGATGGATTCTTTTGTTGCTCAGTTTCTATTTGTTCAAGTTGTAGGGACAGTTCTCTGATTTTGGCTCTTTCTTCTTTTTGTATGTGTGCATTTATCGATATAAATTGGCCTCTGAGCACTGCTTTTGCTGTGTCCCAGAGGTTTTGATAGGAAGTATTTTCATTCTCATTGCTTTCTAAGAATTTCCTTATTCCCTCCTTGATGTCTTCTATAACCCAGTCTTTTTTCAGGAGGGTATTGTTCATTTTCCAAGTATTTGATTTCTTTTCCCTCGTTTTTCTGTTATTGATCTCTAGTTTTATTGCCTTGTGGTCTGAGAAGATGCTTTGTAATATTTCGATGTTTTGGACTCTGCAAAGGTTTGTTTTATGACCTAATATGTGGTCTATTCTAGAGAATGTTCCATGTGCGCTAGAAAAAAAAGTATATTTTGCAGCAGTTGGGTGGAGAGTTCTGTATAAGTCAATGAGGTCAAGTTGGTTGATTGTTGTAATTAGATCTTCCGTGTCTCTGTTGAGCTTCTTACTGGATGTCCTGTCCTTCTCCGAAAGTGGTGTGTTGAAGTCTCCTGCTATAATTGTGGAGGTATCTATCTCACTTTTCAATTCTGTTAAAATTTGATTTATGTATCTTGCAGCCCTGTCATTGGGTGCGTAAATATTTAATATGGTTATGTCTTCCTGATCAATTGTCCCTTTTATCATTATATAGTGTCTTTCTTTATCCTTTGTGGTGGATTTAAGTCTAAAGTCTATTTTGTTAGACATTAATATTGCTACTCCTCTTCTTTTTTGCTTATTGTTTGCTTGATATACTTTTTTCCATCCTTTGAGTTTTAGTTTGTTTGTGTCTCTAAGTCTAAGGTGTGTCTCTTGTAGGCAGCATATAGATGGATCGTATTTCTTTATCCAGTCTGTGACTCTCTGTCTCTTTATTGGTGCATTTAGACCATTTACATTCAGCGTAATTATAGATAAATAAGTTTTTAGTGCTGTCATTTTGATGCCTTTTTATGTGTGTTGTTGACAATTTCATTTTTCCACCTACTTTTTTGTGCTGAGGCATTTTTCTTAGTAAATTGTGAGATCCTCATTTTCATAGTGCTTGACTTTATGTTAGTTGAGTCGTTACATTTTTCTTGGCTTTTATCTTGAGTTATTGAGTTGTTATGCCTTTTTGTGGTTACCTTAATATTTACCCCTATTTTTCTAAGTAAAAACCTAACTTGTATTGTTCTATATCGCCTTGTGTCACTCTCCATATTGCAGTTCAATGCCTCCTGTATTTAGTCCCTCTTTTTGATTATTGTGATCTTTTACCTATTGACTTCCATGATTCCCTGTTATGTGTATTTTTTTTTTGTTAATTAATCTTAATTTGTTTGTTTTTGTGATTTCCCTATTTGAGTTGATATCAGGATGTTCTGTTTTGTGACCTTGTGTTGTGCTGATATCTGATATTATTGGTTCTCTGACCAAACAATATCCTTTAGTATTTCTTGTAGCTTTGGTTTGGTTTTTGCAAATTCTCTAAACTTGTGTTTATCTGTAAATATCTTAATTTCGCCTTCATATTTCAGAGAGAGTTTTGCTGGATATATGATCCTTGGCTGGCAGTTTTTCTCCTTCAGTGTTCTGTATATGTCGTCCCATTCCCTTCTAGCCTGCATGGTTTCTGCTGAGTAGTCTGAACTTATTCTTATTGATTCTCCCTTGAAGGAAACCTTTCTTTTCTCCCTGGCTGCTTTTAAAATTTTCTGTTTATCTTTGGTTTTGGTGAGTTTGATGATAATATGTCTTGGTGTTTTTCTTTTTGTATCAATCTTAAATGGGGTTCGATGAGCATCTTGGATAGATATCCTTTCGTCTTTCATGATGTCAGGGAATTTTTCTGTCAGGAGTTCTTCAACTATTTTCTCTGTGTTTTCTGTCTCCCCTCCCTGTTCTGGGACTCCAATCACCCGCAGGTTATCCTTCTTGATAGAGTCCCACATGATTCTTAGGGTTTCTTCATTTTTTTAAATTCTTTTATCTGATTTTTTTTCAGCTATGTTGGTGTTGATTCCCTGGTCCTCCAGATGTCCCAGTCTGCATTCTAATTGCTCGAGTCTGCTCCTCTGACTTCCTATTGCGTTGTCTAATTCTGTAATTTTATTGTTAATCTTTTGGATTTCTACATGCTGTTTCTCTATGGATTCTTGCAACTTATTAATTTTTCCACTATGTTCTTGAATAATGTTTTTGAGTTCTTCAACAGTTTTATCAGTGTGTTCCTTGGCTTTTTCTGCAGTTTGCCTTATTTCATTTGTGATGTCTTGAAGCATTCTGTAAATTAGTTTTTTATATTCTGTATCTGATAATTCCACAATTGTATCTTCATTTGGGAAAGATTTTGATTCTTTTGTTTGGGGCCCTGGAGAAGCTGTCATGGTCTGCTTCTTTAAGTGGTTTGACATGGATTGTTGTCTCTGAGCCATCACCGGGAAACTAGTTTTTCCAGAAAATCTGCTAAAAAAAATGCAGTCAGATCCCTATTAGAGTTCTCCCTCTGGCTCAGGCTATTCGGATGTTAATGAAGCCACCTGGGGAGGGTGGGGGAGGGAACAGAGAGATAGGAGAGTAGCACCTCAGAGTATAGCCAGAGTTGCTTGTCTTGCTTGTAATGACTATTATATCTGAGACTCCCGCAGGGCGCGTCGCCTATGTGTGCTGGCTGTGTGGAGATTGCCCCCGGGGGGTCTGGCCCACTGGAGTCAAGGTCAGATCCTCCGCTTGCAGCCCCACGCCCAGCGTCAAGGCTCCCCTACTGGGACAGTGCACTCTTGACTCCAAAATCAGTCGCTGCCTCCTGGGGACTTCTCGTCCCTCCAGCCGCGTTGCCGTGCCGCCTCCGCAAACCAGTTGGGCCGCCTCCCGGGGTTAGTTCAGGTGGGTGGAGCAGCTCCCCGTGCTTGTGCCGTCACCGAGTGTCCCGGCTGGGACGTTGTTCTCCCCGCTCCAGTACCAGTCACTGCCTCCTGGGGACTTCTCCTACCGGCTGCGTCCCACGCCACCCGCACGACCCTAGTGGGCCCCCTCCCGGGGTTAGTTCAGGGGGGTTGAGCAGCTCTCCGTGTTTATGCCATACCTGCGTCCAGTCCAAATCCTGGCGGGATGGTTCCCTGGCTGGGACGCTGCTCTCCCCGTTCCAAGACCAGTCACTGCCTCCCGGGGACTTCTCCTACCGGCTGCGTCCCACGTCGCGCTTGGAACCGGCTGGTCCCCCTCCTGGGGTTAGTTCAGGGGGGTGGAACAGCTCTCTGTGCTTGTGCCGTACCTGACTGGTATGCTGGCTCCAGGCTCTGAAAACAATCGCTGCTTCCCCGTATTAGTTCGTTCTCCGTCTCTAAATCTGTGTTTGTTGTTCAGGGTTCGTAGATTGTTATGTATGTGATCGATTCACTCGTTTTTCCGTGTCTTTGTTGTAAGAGGGATCCGAGGTAGTGTCTGCCTAGTCCGCCATCTTGGCTCCGCCTCCCCTATTTAAAATTTTTTAAGCTTCTTGAATGCAGTAACAAATGTTTTTCATCTAATTTGGAAAGTTTTAGGCTGTTATTTCTTCAAATATTTCTCTGCCTTTTGTCTCTTCGATCACCTCCTGAGACTCCCATTATACATCCATTGGTCTGCTTGATGGTGTTCTACGGAGGCTCTTTTTTTTTTTAATTCTTTTTTATTTCTATTACTCAGAACGGATATGAGATTACCAATTGGTTTATCTTCAAGACTGCAGATTTTGTCCTCTGCTAGCTCAGATTTACTGCTGAGTCCTTCTACTAAATTTCTAATTTCGGCTGTGATAATTTTAAATTCCAGGTGTCCTTTTGTTTCTTTTTTTAATATTCTTATCTCTTTATTTATATTCTCTAGATCCCTCGGTGATACAAGTGGTTAAGTGCTTACCTACTAACCAAAAATTTGAGAGTTCAAGCCAGCCCAGAGGCTCCTTGGAACACAGACTTGAATATTTGCTTCCAAAAGGTCATAGTCTTGGAAATTCCATGGAGAAGTTCTACTCTGCATATATGGGGTCACCATGAATTGGAGTCAACTTGAAGGCAACTAACAAACACAATTGATAATCTCTATCTGGTGAGACATTTTTGTCATGTTGTTGTTTTTAAGGGCTGTCGATTCAGTTCTGACTCATGACAACCCTATGTACAATAGAACAAAACACTGCCCAGTCCAGTGCCATCTTCACAATTGTTGCTAAGTTTGAGCCCATTGTTGCAGCTACTATGTCAGTCCATCTCTATGAGGATCTTCCTCTTTTTTGCTGACCTTCTACTTTACCAGTCATGATGTCCTTCTCCAGGAACTGGTCTCTCCTGATAACATGTGGGATGAGGTCTTGCTATCCTCATTTCTAAGGAGAATTCTGGTTTTACTACTTCCAAAACAAATTTGTTCATTCTTCTGGCAGTCCACGGTATATTCCATTTTCTTCACTAACACCATAATTCAAAGGCATCAGTTCTGCTTTGGTCTTCCTTATTCATTGTCCAGCTTTCACATGTATATGAGGTGATCAAAAATACAATGGCTTGGGTCAGGCGCATATTAGTTCTCAAAATGACATCTTTGCTTTTTAATACTTTAATGAGGTCTTTTGCAGCAGATTTGCACAATGCAGTACATCATTTGATTTCTGGACTGCTGCTTCCATGGGGATTGATTGTGGATCCAAGCAAAATGAACTCCTTGACAAATTCAGCATTTTCTCCATCTACCATGATGTTGCTTATTGGTGCAGTTGCAAGGATTTTCTTTATGTTGAGGAGCATTACTTCCGAAGACTGTAGTCTTTCATCTTCATCAGTAAGTACTTCAATTCCCCTTCACTTTCAGCAAGCAAGGTTGTATCATCTGCATATCACAGGTTGTTAACAAGTCTTTCTCCAATTCTGATGCCACTTTCTTCTTCATATAGTCCACCTTCTTGGATTATTAGGTCAGCATACATATTGAGTAAATATAGTGAAAAGATACAACCCTGATGCACACCTTTCCAGATTTTAAACCATGCAGTATCCCCTTGTTCTGTTCCAATGACTACCTCTTGGTCTACGTACAGGTCCTACATGAAAATAATAAAGTGTTCTGCAACTCCCATTCTTTACAATGTTATGCATAATTTGCTATGATCCATACGGTCGAATGCCTTTGCATAGTCAATAAAACACAAGTAAACATATTTCTGGTATTCTCTGCTTTCAGCCAAGATCCATCTGACATCAGCAATAATATCCCTCATTCTATGTCTTCTGAATACGGCTTGAATTTCTGGCAGTTACCTGTTGGTGTACTGCTGCAACCACTTTTGAATGATCAGCAAATTTCACTTGTGGGTGATATTAATGATATTGTTTGATAATTTCTGTATTCTATTGGATCACCTTTCTTTGGAATGGGCATAAATATGAATCTCTTCCAGTTGATTGTCTTAGTAGCTGTCTTCTAAATTTCTTGGCATTGGTGAGTGTTTCCAGAATTTCATCTGTTTTCTGGATCATCTCAATTGGTATTCCGTCAATTCCTGGAGCCTTGTTTTTCACCAATGCCTTCAGTCCAGCTTGCACTTCTTGTTGTAATACTTTTCTCTAATTCTATAAACATTATTTACTTTAGCTCTTGAACATATTTATAATTAATAATTTAAATATCTATTAAGTCCAACATTTAGGTCACCTCAGAACAGTTTCTACTGACTGTTTTATTTTCTGCATGTGGACCATACTTTCTTATTTATTTGCATGTCACATAATTTTTTCATGAAAAATGGATGTTTTAGATAACCTAATGTATCAGTTCTGAAAATAAGATACCCTTCCCATATTTTCATTTTTGCTTATTTAGCAACTTTCCTGAACTAATTCTGTAAAGTCTGAATTTATTTCCCAGACCTTACAGAATTAGTAATCTGGATTTTCAGAATGAGTATTTTCTCAGTTAGCTATATTTCCAGGCAATAATTGTTCAGAAATCCCATTTAATGGTTTGAGCCAATAAATATCCCACCTTTGCTAAAGGATCTGAATTTGTGTTGGGGCATGCCTTTAATGCTCAGTCAGTTTACAAGTTTTCTTTGGCTACCACTTCCTACTTGAATAGGGCCTGAAGACAGAGGTGAGAGTTTAGGGCCATTTTTAATCTTTCCTGCACATGCACACAGTACTGCACATATCTGTAATTTTCTATATCTTATGGAATATACCAGAATTTTTCAAAACCTCCCATGTACATATTATTTCACCAATTCTTCCTTTAAAAATTTTGGCTGAGTCCCTGTATGTTCCAACTGGTAACACAGCTTTAGATAGCCATTATGGTAAGCAATTGCAGCTTATTGTTTTTGACAAAGAAGCTGTGCATAGGGATTTTCCTGTTCAGCAAACTACAAGTCAGGTAAAATATTGAATGTCCTGTGAATGAGGCTAGCAAGGATCTGTAAGATATTTCAAAAAGTGATAATTCTCTGAGGATGCAGCTTTTTGAGGAGTTCCCAGCACAGTCTTCCCCTCCAGAGGCTATAGGGATGTGGTTTTCAAAGTTAGTTTTGAACTGGGGAAAGGAGAATGAGAATAGATTAAGTTAAAACAGCACAAATTCTGCTGTTTTTTTTTTTTTTTTCAGGTTTAGCAGATTTTGTTAAATAAATATTTTTCATATTGTTGCAAGCCTTTTGTTAATTTCCACAATTGAAAATAGTTAATTTTGAAAATTTTGCAAGTGTTCTCATTGTTTCTATGGTGGTGAAGATTTGTGGGGTCCTCAGTCTGTCATTTTAGAAGTCCTTCCAAGAAAGATGTGGCTTTGAATTTCTATCTTTCTTTTTCCAAAGTCAAATTGTTCCTTTAAAAATGATGACCCAATTCTATCAATAGGAATGTTAATATTAAAGGAAAATGATTTTAGCATTTTATTCATTTATTGGAAAACTTTTAAGTATATTTGGAACAACTTGGATATATGAATCAACTTTTTTAATTGCAAATTTTATGATACATAAATATCGGTCAAGCATTTCTGATGAAAATGCACTGGCTAATCTAAGAATGCTGTAAATATAAAATACACGTTAGTGGGTTTCAAAGATCTAGAATGAAAAAATGTGGTAAATCTCATTAATAATTTTTGTAATGATTGGATGTTAAAAATGATCATATTTGGAATATATTAGGTTAAATATATAATTAAAATTAGTTTATCTGCTTCTTTATTTATTTTAATGTGACTATTTTTTCTACTGGACATTTCCAGGGTTGGTATACAATACTTTGGAGAGTTCAACATAGGGTGTCTTTAATGTCAACGGAATAGATGAACTCAAAGTAGAAGATAGTCAAGTAAGGAAAGGAGGTGATTAATAGCATATTTAGTTATAAAGAAAGTTTTTAATTTCAGGTAATTTAGTTTTGCCTATGATTTTATAGATTCTAGATTTCCTGTGGTATTGGGAAGTCCCTCTGTAACCTAATATTTTAAATAGATTCCCATCTTTTTTCTCTTTATTTTATTATTTTCCTTTAACTCTTTACCCTCCTTAGAAATAATTACTGCCTATGATTTTTTTTTTTTTATGATTTACATCATGGGTATAATTTATATTCAATAAAATGCGTATGTTTTAAATGTGTATTTCAATAAATTTTGACAAATATCTGCAAAGCTGTCACCTCACTCAAGGAATAGAATATTTCCATTTCTTTAGAAAGTTAATTTTTTCCTCTTTGCAGTTATTTTGCCTTCAAATTTCCCAGACAACAACAGATTTGAACCCTATCATTAAGGGTTAATTTCACCAATTTTGAAGTTGATGCAAATAGAACAATATGTCATCTACCTTTTGGGGCTTGGCTTGTTATGCCAAATACTGATTTTGAGATTCATCCATCTTGTTAAATTAATTAACAGAAAATGTTTATTTTTATTTTTGAGTAGTATTTGTTTGCATGAAGATACAAGAAAGAAATTTAAAAGTGCCCATATAACTTAAGGAGATGGTCTTACAGAAGCAGCACTGTGGGAATATAAGGATTAAAATGGAGTGGTTTCCTTTGGAAACTGAGTATTGAACGCATAATAAAGCAGAAAGGGGGAGAGTATTTAGGATACTGCAGAACAAAATTTTTAAAAAATGGCAAAACCCCTCTCTCTGCAATCTAAAATTTAAAGTATATCAATTAAAAATACGTACTTTGCTGCTCTAAGAGACCCATTGCTGTCGAGTCAATGCTGACTCATACTGACCCTACAGGACAGAGTAGAACTGCCCCATAGGGTTTCCAAAGAGCAGCAGGTACATTCGAACTGCTGAAAATTTTCGGTTAGTAGCTGTAGCTCTTAACCACTGAGCTACCAGGGCTCTGACAGAAGAGAGGAGTCCTAAATTAGAAATTGTGTAATTCATTCCAAACCATCGGCATTGTCCAAGAAGTGAAGGGACATAAGCAGTCTTCATCTGTACAAAACTACAATGGA
Organism: Loxodonta africana; assembly: GCF_030014295.1. Taxonomy (NCBI): domain Eukaryota; kingdom Metazoa; phylum Chordata; class Mammalia; order Proboscidea; family Elephantidae; genus Loxodonta; species Loxodonta africana. The sequence continues at coordinate 99,100,964 of NC_087343.1, read as the reverse complement.
TTAAAACTACTAACCAAAAAAATAAAATAAAAAACCCATTGCCATTGAACTATGATACTCAAAATTTATTAGCCAATATACCACTCCTCCTCTTCCAAATACAAGTATAAATCAAGAAAAAAAAAAAAAAAACTGTAGCAAAGCTCCAATCTGAATTAAATATCCTTTAATGACATTTGGGTCAGAGGGAAATAAAACACTTTGACTCAGAAATTTCAACACTAAAAAAAAACAACATAAAACAACAACAAAAATAACACCAGCAGCAAAACTGAATGAAATAAAATATGAATTAATGAACTCAAGAATGATAGAAAAAAAAAATTCACATAAGAAATGAAAAATAAATTACATGGAACCCAAGGAAATATAGATTCAAATGCAAAGTTAATAAGGGTCCTAGAAGGAAAGAAGATAAAGTACCAAAAGAATGACAATGAGACAAAGAATAAAGTTAAAAAGTACAAAAAGTGGTTGAAATGGAGGCAGGAAGAGAAGATCCAATATATGTATAACTAGGCATCCTAAAGAAAAAGGGAACTAATTTAATATTTAAAATTTAAAATTATAGCCAATGAAAACTCTCAGAAAATTAAGAGCATGACTTAAATATTGAAAAGACACACTTAGTACTTGAGAAAATGATCATAAAATTATCAACTCTGAAACATGCTAGTAAGTTTATTAGACTTTAAATTTAGAGAAGAAAGTCCTCAAGACATCCATACAGAAAGAACATGTAATTTTTAAGGGCCAGTGAATTAGATTGGTATCATACTTCCCCAAAGCAATACACAAAGCAAGGCAAGAATAAATCAAAACCAAAAACTCTTCCTCTGCCTTCTTATTTTCCCCTTATTGTCTTCCATTTTTGGTTTTGATTTATTCTTGCCTTGCTTTGTGTATTGCTTTAGGGAAGTATGATAAGGATTTCATATCAATTAAAACATTCCTTCAAGTATCAAGGCTATAGACAGATATTTTTAAACATAAGAAGACTCAGGAATACTGTTCCAAAGAGCCCATCTTGGGAATCTATTATTTATGGATAGAAGGATAGGTAGATGATAGATAGATTGTTGTAGATATAGATACAGACATAAAAATACCAAAACACAAAAAAACAAAACCGCTGCCGTTGAGTTGATGTCTACTCGTAGCAACCCTATAGGATAGAGTAGAACAACACCATAGGGTTTCCAAGGAGCAGCTGGTGGATTCAAACTGCAGACATTTTGGTTACCAGCTGAGCTCTTAATCACTGTGCCACCAGGGCTCCATGACATAAACATAGATATAAATAAAGTTAATCTATAATCTTAATGCAAACAATATGTCGTTGTTGTTAGGTGCCGTCAAGTCAGTTCCAACTCATAGCAACCCTATTCACAACAGAACGAAACACTGCCCTGTCCTGAGCCATCCTTACAATCATTGTTATGCTTGAGCTCATCGTTGCAGCCACTGTGTCAATCCACCTCGTTGAGGGTCTTCCTCTTTTCCGCTGACCCTGTACTTTGCCAAGCATGATGTCCTTCTCCAGGGACAGATCCCTCCTGACAACATGTTCAAAGTATGTAAGACGCAGTCTCACCATCCTTGCTTCTAAGAAACATTCTGGTTGTACTTCTTCTAGGACAGATTTGTTCATTCTTTTGGCTGTCCATGGTATCGTCAACATTCTTCACCAACACCACAGTTCAAAGGCATCAACTCTTCTTCAGGCTTCCTTATTCATTGTCCAGCTTTCACATGCATATGATGTGATTGCAAATACAATGGCTTGGGTTAGGCGCACCTTAGTCTTCGGGTTACATCTTTGCTCTTCAAGACTTTGAAGAGGTACTTTGCAGCAGATTTGCCCAATGCAATGCATCTTATGATTTCTTGACTGCTGCTTCCATGGCTGTTGATTATGGATCCAGGTAAAATGAAATCCTTGACAACTTCAATCTTTTCTCCGTTTAACATGGTGTTGTTCATTGGTCCAGTTGTGAGGATTTTTGTTTTCTTTATGTTGAGGAGCAGTCCCTACTGAAGGCTGTGGTCTTTCATCTTCATTAGTAAGTGCTTCAAGTCCTCTTTGCTTTCAGCAAGGAAGGTTGTGTCATCTGCATAATGCAGGTTGTTAATGAGTCTTCCTCCAATCCTGATGCCCTGTTCTTCTTCATATAGTCCAGCTTCTCGGATTATTTGTTCAGCATACAGATTAAATAGGTATGGTGAAAGAATACAACCATGACACACACCTTTCCTGACTTTAAACCAATCAGTATACCCTTGTTCTGTCCCAACAACTGCCTCTTGATCTATGTGAAGGTTCCTCATGAGCACAATTAAGTGTTCTGGAATTCCCATTCTTCGCAATGCTATCCATAGTTTGTTATGATCCACACAGTCGAATGCCTTTGGATAGTCAATAAAACACAGGTAAACATCCTTCTGGTATTCTCTGCTTTCAGCCAGGATCCACCTGACATCAGCAATGATATCCCTGGTTCCATGTCCTCTTCTGAAACCAGCCTGAATTTCTGGCAGTTCCCTGTGGATATGCTGCTGCAGCCATTTTTGAATGATCTTCAGCAAAATTTTGCTTGCAGATATTAATGATATTGTTCTATAATTTCCACATTTAGTTGGATCACCTTTCTTGGGAATAGGCATAAATATGGATCTTTTCCAGTCAGTTGGCCAGGAAGCTGCCTTCCATATTTCTTGGCATAGACGAGTGAGTACCTCCAGCACTGCCTCTGTTTGTTGAAACATTTGAATTGATATTCCATCAATTCCTGAAGCCTCGTTTCTCGCCAATGCCTTCAGAGCAGCTTGGACTTCTTTCTTCAGTACCTTCGGTTCCTGATCATATGCCACCTCTTGAAATGGTTGAATATCGACTAATTCTATTCGGTATAATGACTCTGTGTATTCCTTCCATCTTCTTTTGACGCTTCCTGCATAGTTTAATATTTTCCCCATGGAATCCTTCACTATTGCAACTCGAAGGTTGAATTTTTTCTTCAGTTCTTTCAGCTTGAGAAACACCAAGTGTGTTCTTCCCTTTTGGTTTTCCATCTCCAGCTCTTTGCACATGTCATTATAATACTTTACTTTGTCTTCTCAAGAGACCCTTTGAAATCTTCTGTTCGGTTCTTTTACTTCATCAATTCTTCCTTTTGTTTTAGCTGCTCAACATTTGAGAGCAAGTTTCAGAGTCTCCTCTGACATCCATCTTGGTCTTTTCTTTCTTTCCTGTCTTTCAATGACCTCTTGCTTTCTTCATGGATGATGTCTTTGATGTCATTCCACAACTCATTTGGTTTTTGGTCACTGATGTTCAGTATGTCAAATCTATCCTTGATATGGTCTCTAAATTCAGGTGGGATATACTCAAGGTCATATTTTGGCTCTGGTGGACTTGCTATGATTTTCTTCAGTTTCAGCTTGAACTTGCATATGAGCAATTTATGGTCTGTTCCACAGTCGGTCCCTGGCCTTGTTCTGACTGATGATATTGAGCTTTTCCATTGTCTCTTTCCACAGATGTAGTCAACTTGGTGCGATTCAAAATGAGAAGAAACAGCTGCAAACATCTATTAATAATTGGAACCTGGAATGTACGAAGTATGAATCTAGGAAAATTGAAAATCGTCAAAAATGAAATGGAATGCATAAACATCGATATCCTAGGCATTAGTGAGCTGAAATGGACTGGTATTGGCCATTTTGAATTGGACAATCATATAGTCTACTATGCTGGGAATGACAACTCAAAGAGGAGTGGTGTTGCAGTCATCGTCAAAAAGAACATTTCAAAATCTGTCCTGAAGTACAGCACTGTCAGTGATAGTATAGTATCCATATGAGTACAAGGAAGACCAGTTAATACGACTATTATTCAAATTTACGCACCAACCACTAGGGCCAAAGATGAAGAGATAGAAGATTTTTCTCAGCTGCTGCAGCCTGAAATGGATCAAATATGCAATCAAGATGCATTGATAATTACTGGCGATTGGAATGCAAAAGTTGGAAACAAAGAAGGATCAGCAATTGGAAACTATGGCCTTGGTGATAGAAACAATGCTGAAGATCGAATGATAGAATTTTGCAAGACCAATGACTTCTTCATTGTAAATACCTTCTTTCACCAACATAAATGGCAACTATACACATGGACCTCACCAGATGGTACACACAGAAATCAAATTGACTACATCTGTGGAAAGAGCAAACAATATAAATAACCTTTATTTTGGAGCTAGTCAAGATGATAATCCACATGGAAAATAATTAGGCAAGAATATCTAGGAGAGAACAATAAAAGCTATATTGTTGATGTTGGTAGGTGCTGTCCAGTCAGTTCCAACTCATAGCTACCCTATGTACAACAGAACCAAACACTGCCTAGTTCTGCACCATCCTCACGATTGTTCTTATGCTTGAGCCCATTGTTGCAGCCACTGTGTTAATCCATCTCTTTGAGGGTCTTCCTATTTTTAGCTGACTGGCTATTTTACCAAGCATGATTCCTCCTTCAGGGACTGGTACCTCCTGATAACTTACGCAAAGTATATGAGACATAGTCTCTCCATTCACGCTTCTTAGGGGCACTCTGGCTGTACTTCTTCCAAGACAGATTTGTTCTTTCTTTTGGCAGCCCCTGATACTTCAACATTCTTCGCCAACACCAAAACTCAAAGGCATCAATTCTTCTTTGGTCTTCCTTATTCATCATCCAGCTTTTGCATGCATATGTGGTAACTGAAAACACCATGGCTTGGGTCAGGGGCACCTTAGTCTTCAAGGTGACATCTTTGCTTTTTAACACTTTAAAGACACCTTTTGCAGCAGATTTGCCCAATGCAATGCACATTTTGATTTCTTGACTGCTTCTTCCATGGACATAGATTGTAGACCCAAGTAAACTGAAATCCTTGACAACTTCAATCTTTCTCCATTTGTCATGAAGTTGCTTATTGGTCCATTTGTGATGATTTTTGTTTTCCTTATGTTGAGGTGTAATCCATAATGAAGGCTGTGGTCTTTGATCTTCACCAATAAGTGCTTCAAGTCCTCTTCACTTTCAGCAAGCAAGGTTGTATAATCTACATAATGCAGGTTGTTAATGAGTCTCCCTCCAATCCTGATGCTTCTCGGATTATTTGCTCAGCATACAGATTGAATAAGTACAGTGAAAGGGCACACCTTTCCTGACTTTGAACAGTGCATTATCCCCTTGTTCTGTTAGAATGACTGCCTAATGATCTATGTACAGATTCCTCATGAGTACAATTAAGTGTTCTGGAATTCCCATTCTTAGCAATGTTATCCATAATTTGTTATGATTCACACAGTTGAATGCCTTTGTACAGTCAATAAAACACAGGTAAACTTCTTTCTGATATTCTCTGCTTTCATCTGACATTAGCAATAATATCCCTGCTTGCAAGTCCTCTTCTGAATTCAACTTGAATTTCTGGCAGTTCCCTATGTACTCCTGTAGCCACATTAAAATGATCTCCAGCAAAATTTTACTCAGGTGTGATATTAATGATATTGTTCAACAATTTCTGTATTCAGTTGGATCACCTTTCTTGGGAACTGGCATAAATATGGATCTTTTCCAGTTGGTTGGCCAGGTAGCTGTCTTCCAAATTTCTTGGCATAGATGAGTGAGCACTTCCAGCTCTGCATCCGTTTGTTGGAATATTTCAATTGGTATTCTGTCAATTCCTGAAGCCTTGCTTTTCATCAATGCCTTGAGTGCAGCTTGGACTTCTTCTGTCAGTTCCATCAGTTCCTGATCATATCCTATTTCCTGAAATGGTTGAACATTGACCAATTCTTTTTGATACAGTGACTCCGTATGTTCCTTCCATCTTCTTTTGATGTTCCTGTGTCATTTAACGCTTTCCCGTAGAATCCTTCAATATTGCAACTAAAGGCTTAAATTTTTTCTTCAGTGCTTTTAGCTTGAGAAATGCTAAGTGGGTTCTTCCGTTTTGGTTTTCTAACTCCAGGTCTTTGCATGTGTCATGGTAATACTTTGTCTTCTCGAGCTGCCCTTTGAAATCTTCTGTTCAGCTCTTTTATTTCATCACTTCTTACTTTCGCTTTAGCTACTCAATGTTCAAAAGCAAGTTTCAGAGTCTCTTCTGACAACCTTATTGGTCTTTTCTTTCTTTCCTGCCTTTTTAATGACCTCTTTTTTCCTTCATGTATGTTGTCCTTCCAGAATTTGCCTGATCTTCAGTCATTAGTGTTCAGTATGTCAAATCTATTCTTAAGATGCTCTCTAAATTTAGACAAGATGTATTCAAGGTCATATTTTGGCTCTCCTTGACTTGTAATTTTCTTCATCTTCAACTTGAACTTGCCTATGAGCAATTGATGGTCTGTTCTGCAGTTTGTCCCTGGCCTAGTTCTGACTGATGATATGGAACTTTTCCATTGTCTCTTTCCACAGATGTAGTCGATTTGATTACAGCGCATTTCACCTGGCAAGGTCCACATGTATAGTCCCCATTTATGTTATTGAAAAAATGTATTTGCAGTGAAGAAATCATTGGTCTTGCAAAATTCTATCATGTGATCTCCAGCATCGTTTCTATCACCAAGGCCATATTTTTCACCCACCCATCCTTCTTTGTTTCCAACTTTTGTATTCCAAGCACTCGTAATTATCAACACATCCTGATTGCATGATTGTTCAATTTCAAATTGCAGAAGTTGGTAAAAATTTTCAAATTTTTTCATTTTTGGCCTTAGTGGTTGGTGTGTAAATTTGAATAATAGTCATATTAACTGGAGGGAAACAATCTTACCATATATTCAGACATGCTATAAATTGTTTATAATCAAAATTGAATAATTTTATGATTTTTTTTTAAGTTTCAGTTAATTCTCCTTTTTAACTCTAGATTTTCCAGTGTTATCTTTTTTAAAAAATACTTTTCATTTCTTAGCTGAGATTCATATTTGTTCACTTATCAATAATATATTTTTCTTTAAGCCCTTGAAAAGACAATAAACCAAATCTCTTGTTTTTAAAGCAATTCCAACTCATAATTACCGTATAGGACAAAGTAGAACTGTCCCATAGGGTTTCCAAGGAGTGGCAGGTGGATTCAAACTGCTAACCTCTTGGTTAGCAGGTGAGCTTTTAACCACCTCGCCAAGGGGCATGTCCTTGAACATACATATAATCACCACCTGAAAGTCATCTGTGAAATTCAGTATCTGAACTATCTTGCAAATAGTTTCTGATTATTTATTTTTTAAATAAAGTTTATATATTTCATTTACTTAGTGGCTTCATTTATTTTTTTTATTGTATCCTGAACATTTTGGATGCTACATTGGAGTGATTTCTCTCAAGTGGTTTTTAAATTTATTTTATTTTGTTACTATTATTACTTTCTTTTTTTCTGGTTGATCATCTTGAGTTCAGATCTAAGTTAGTGCAGGTCTGTAGAACAGCCAATATTTTTCCCACGTTATTTTCTCTTGGTGGAATTATACCTTCAAATTTTGTCTCCCTTATGGATTTTGTTGCAGCTTGGATGATCTAGTGTAGATATTATTCTAAAGTGGCCTTTAGTCTTAATTTCAGGAAGTAGCATGCAATCAAGAACCAATGGCACTGAAGAAAGCAGTCCAAACTGCACTGAAGGCATTGGTGAAAAACAAGAATCCAGGAATTGACAGAATACCAATTGAAATGTTTTAACAAAATGAATGAAATGCTGGAAGCACTCACTCATCTATGCCAAGAAATTTGAAAGACAGCTACATAGCCAAAAGACTGAAAGAGATTCATATATATGTTGTCTTAGTTATCTAGTGGTGCTACGACAGAAATATCAGAAGTGGATGGTTTTAACAAGAAGAAATTCATTCTTTCACAGTTTAGCAGGCTAGAAGCCCAGAACCAGGGTGCCAGCTCTAGGAGAAGACTTTGTCTGATGGCTGCAGGAGTAGGTACTTGACTTCTTTCAACATTTTGTGGACCTGGTGTTCCTTGGAGATCTCCAAGTATCTTGGCATCAATCTTCCCCTGGGCCTAACAGGTTCTAAGCATAGGGATCCTGGGTCCAAAGCATGCACTCTGCTCCTAGGTCTTCTTTTTTTAATGGTAGTGAGGTCCCTCCTTCTCTGCTCACTTTTCTTTCCTTTTATCTCTTGTAAGATAGAAGTCTTTTTTAAGATAAAAGGAGTAACTCAAACAAGGCTGTGACTTGAGTAAAGGTATGATTTAAGTAAAGGTGTAAGTTAAGTAAGGGTATGACATGAATAAGCGTGTGACTTGAGTCATGCTTTCTTGTAAGGCTCTTTTGTAAGACTCAAGATACATCCCACACTGATCTTGCCTCATTAATATATAAAGGTTAGGATTTGCAACACTTTGCAAAATGGAAGAAAATTACATCAGAACAAAAATTGGAGAACAACCATACAATACTGGGTAGATGTAATTCAATCTATGACACATGCCTATTCCAAAGAAAGATGATCTAATGGAAAGTGGAGATTATTGAACAATATCATTAATAGCACATGCAAGTGAAATTGTGCCGAAGAAAATTTAAAAATGGTTGCAGCAGTACATTGATAGGAAACTTCCGGAAATTCAACTTGGATTCAGAAGAGGACATGGAAGGAGGGATATCATTGTTGATAGCAGATAGACCTTGGCTAGAAGCAGAGATACGAGAAAGATGTTTATCTGTGTTGTATTGACTACACAAAAGCATTCGACTGTGTGGATCATAATAAGCTGTGGATTCTATTACAAAGAATGTGCATTCCTGAATACTTAATGGTGCTCATGCAGAACCTGTACATAGATCAAGAGGCAGTTGTTTTAACAGAAAAAGAGAATATTGTATGGTTTAAAATCGGGAAAGGTGTGCATCAGGGTTCTATCCTTTCACCATACTTATTCAACCTGTATGCTGAGAAATAATCTGAGAAACTGAATAATGTGAAGAAGAATATGGCATCAGGATTGGAGGAAGCTTCATTAACAACATTTGATATGCAGATAAACACATTTGCTTGCTGAAAGTGAAGAGGACTTGAAGCCCTACTGATGAAGATCAAATACGTTAGCCTTCAGTATGGATTACACCTTAACATAAAGAAAACAAAAATCCTCACAACTGGACCAATAAACAACATCATGGTGAACAGAGAAAAGATTGTAGTTGTAAAGGATTTCATTTCACTTGCATCCACAGTCAACGGCCATGGAGGCAGCAGTGAAGAAACCAAATTATGTGTTCTGTTGGGCCAATCTACTGCAAAAGACCTCTTTAAAGTGTCCAAAAGCAAAGATATCACCTTGAGGACTCAGCAAAAAAGAGGAGGACTCTCTATGAGTTGAATTGACACAGTGGCTGCAACAATGGACTCAAACAGCAACAGTTGTGAGGGTGGCACAGAACCAGGCAGTGTTTCCTTGCGTTATGAGTCCGAGTCGACTGGATTGCCCCTAACAGCAAGAACAGTGGATCTCAAATTGTCTCTCCTCTTGTCTAGGGACTATATAGAATGTCACTCAGTACTGTTTGGATTCCATTATCTGTGTTCTTCTTATAGCACCTACTGTAAGGTAAACCTCATATAATTTGCTCTAAAAATGCACAGCATAGATCTGAGTGAAGGTCTTGTGAACCCCAAACAGCAGCCCCCACCATTAATTCATTCATTCTCAGGGTCCACATAATAATCCTCTCATTTTAATCTCTGCTTGATCAACTTCCTACAGAGATCATGTGGGTTGTTTCGTGAGTTTTCCTTTTCTCAGGAATTGCAGTCTTGCACTTTCTTGCTATCCAATGTCTGAAAACAGTTGCCTCATGCATTTTTCCCCAATTTTCTGGTTGTTTACCACATCAGGGTGAGTTTAGTTCCAGTTACTTCAACATTGTCAGAAGTACAAGTTCCTTGCATGGTTCTTAATTCTTTTATCTATTGGTATTTTATAGGTCTTATTTCATAAATACAATAAGTTACAGCATTATACATATTATATATATATATATTTATGTTGAACATCTTTGCATTCTTAGGATTATACCAGAATTGGCCAAGTTATTTTTCTCTTTTATGTGCTATTATTTCCAATTTATTAGTATTTTACCAGGTATTTTATATCACAAGAGAAATTAATGTCTACACCCATTTTTAGTGAAGTCTATTTTTTTGTTTCTGGGTGTTAGAAAACATGATAACTGTATAGAATCCTTTGGAAAACATTTTACATTCCTTTACATTCTAAAACTGGTTATACGATAGTGAAATTAACTCTTCTTTGAATGTTTGATAGACTTGGACAATATCTGGTATCTTGTTTCAGGGGTATATATTTCCAATTCTATGCTATTAAAATACTACTGTGATGATATCTAAATACAATTGTTATGATCATTCTTTTGTGTTTGCTTGTAAGTATACAGCAGTTTCTTTAGGGATGATAACTGGATTTGAATTTTCCATTTCATACATCACAGCCATATGACCAAAGTTCTCTGCAAAGTGGTTGTACCTGTTTACATTTCCCCCATTAGAAAATGAGTTTATCTCTTTTTCTACATCCTTATAGGCTGTCTTTAAATTTTAATCAATTTTATGTGTATAAAATATTTCATTTTGGTTTCAATTTGAATTTTTCTAATGAAAAATAAAGTTGAGACTCTATAAAAATTTCATTTTTTCCATTCCATATTCAAAACCTTTACCCAATTTTCTATTTGGTATTGGGACTTTTTTTTATGATTTTCAGGAGTTCTGCACAAAGTCTGGATGCCAATCCAATGCCAAATTTTTCCTTTGGAAATATATTTTACCAGTTTGTGGCTAGTTTTTAACTTTATTGCCTCTTTTATGAATCTCATTTATTGAAATATTTTTAAATTTTAATATATTCATTTTAATAAAATATTAGCTTATCATTTGTGGAATTTTTTTCTGTGTTTCTAAGAAATATTACCTTATCCAAAGGTCCTAAAATATTCTCTTTTATGATTTGTAATTTTTTTATCTTAATAAGTACATATTTTAAAAAAACACTTGTAAATTCAACATTTTTAATATAATTTGTAAATTTGGCTTTATCATGTGTTTATTTAATCCACCATTCCATTCATATTTTATTATATAGTTATTGATTTTTTTTCTCTATAGGGGACAAACTGACAGAAGTGTACTGTCAGTTTGTCATACTGTGGAGGCTTGCGTGTTTCTGTGATTTTAGAAGCTATGTCACCAGTATTCAAGCACCAGCAGGGTCACCCATGGTGGACAAGTTTCAGCTGAGCTTCCAGACTAAGACAGACTAGGAAGAAGGACCAGCAGGCTATTTCTGAAAAGAATTAGCCAGTGAAAACCTTACACATAGCAGCAAAATATAATCTGATATACTGCCAAAGATGAGCTCCTCAATTTGGAAGGCACTCAAAATATGACTGGGGAAGAGCTGCCTCCTCAAAGTAGAGTCCACCTAAATGATGTGAATGGAGTCAAGCTTTTGGAACTTTAGTTTCTGATGTGGCACAACTCAAAAGGAGACGAAACAGCTGCAAACATCCATTAATAATCAGAATGTGGAATGTATGAAGTATGAATCTAAGAAAATTGGAAATCATCAAAAATGAAATGGAATGCATAAACATTGATATCCAAGGAATTAGTGACCACATTGAGTTGGGTAATCATATGGTCTACTATGCCAGGAATGACAACTTGAAGAAGAATAGCATTTCATTCATTGTGAAAAAGAACATTGCAAGAACTATCTTGAAGTACAACACTGTCAGTGATAGGATAATATCCATATGCCTACAATGAAGACAGGTTAATACAACTATAATTCAAATTTACACTCCAACCACTAAGGCCAAAGATGAAGAAGTTGAGGATTTTTACCAACTTCTGCAGCCTGAAATTGATCAAACATACAATCAGGATGCATTGAAAATTACTGGTGATTGGAATGCAAAAGTTGGAAACACAGAAGGATCAGTAGTTGGAAAACATGCCCTTGGTGATAGGAACAATGCCAAAGGTCCCATGAAAGAATATAGCAAGACCGACAACTTCTCACGGCAAATACCTTTCTTCAACAACATAAACAGCAACTATACACGTGGACCTAGCCAGATACACAGCAATACACAGAAATCAAATTGACTACATCTGTGAAAAGAGAAGATGGAAAAGCTCTATATCATCAGTCAGAGCTAGGCCAGGGGCTGACTAAGGAACAGACCATCAATTGCTCATACACAAGTTCAAGTTGAAGCTGAAGAAAATTACGTCAAGTCCATGAGAGCCAAAGTACAAGCTTGAGCATACCCACCTGAATTTACAGGCCATTTCAAGAACAGATTTGATGTGTTGAACACTAATGACTGAAACCAGACAAGTTGTGGAATGACAACAAGGACATCATAGGTAAAGAAAGCAAGAGGTCATTAAAAGAAAGAAAAGAACAAGATGGATGTCAGAAGAGACTCTGAAACTTGCTCTTGAACATTGAGTAGCTAGAGGGAAAGGAAGAAATGATGAAGTAAAAGAGCTGAACAGAAAATTTCAAAGGGCAGATCGAGAAGACAAAGTATTATAATGATATGTACAAAGACCTGGATATGAAAAACCAAAAGGGAAGAACACACTGAGCATTTCCCAAGCTGAAAGAACTAAAGAAAATATTCAATCCTTGAGTTGCAATATTGAAGGATTCTATGGGGAAAATATTAAATAACACAGAAAGCATCAAAAGAAGATGGAAGGTATATATATATAGCCACTATGCCAAAAAGAATTTGTGGACGTTCAACCATTTCAGAGGGTAACATATGATCAGGAACCGATGGTACTGAGGGAAGAGGCCCAAGCTACACCAAAGGCATTGGCAAAAAACAAGACTCCAGGAATGGACAGAATACCAATTGAGATGTTTCATCAAAGGGATGCAGTGCTTAAAATGCCTGCTCTTCAATGGCAAGAAATTTGGAAAATAGCTACCTGGGCAACTGACTGGAAGAAATCCATATTTATGCCTATTCCAAAGAAAGGTGACCCAAATGAATGTGGAAAAATTAGCAGACAATATCATTAATATCACACACAAGTAAAATTTTGCTGAAGATCATTCAAAAGAGGCTGCAGTTGTATATCAATAGGGAATTGCCAGAAATTCAAGCCAAAAAATCCAAAGATGCATGGCATTGGGCAAATCTGCTGCAAAAGACCTCTTTAAAGTGTTAAAAAAAAAAAACAAAGACATCACCTTGAAGACTAAGGCGTGCCTGACCCAAGCCATGTTTTTTCCACTGGCCTCATAAGCGTGTGAAAGCTGGATGATGAGAAGGAAGATTGAAGAAGAATTGATGCCTTTGAATTGTGGTGTTGGCAAAGAATATTGAATACACCATGGGCTGCCAAAAGAATGAACAAATCTGCCTTGAAAGAAGTACAACCAGTATGCTCCTTAGAAGAAAGGATGGCAAGATTATGTCTCACATACTTTGGACGTGTTATTAGGAGCAATCAGTCCCTGGAGAAGGACATTATGCTTTGTAAAGTAGAGGGTCAGTGAAAAAGAGGAAGACCTTCACCGAGACAGATTGACACAGTGGTGGCAACAATGGGCTCAAGCATAACAACAGTTGTGAGGATGGCGAAGGATGGGACAGTGTTTGGTTCTGTTATACGTAGGTTTGCTATCAATTGAAATTACCTTGAAGGAACCTAACAACAATAACAATATAGATAATAAAGCTTTCCATCACTAATTACTAGTCTTCTGCAATTCTTTTTGTTTGAAACCATCGCTGTATAATATCATTTCCCATATTACATGGTATTTCTCAGCTCTCTAGACTGTTGTATTTGCCTATTTCTGTGAAAATATTATAACATTTAATTAGTAACATTTTATAATAATCTTGATATCTGACTGATTAAATATCCCTACTTTATTCTCCTACAATTTTTTTTTTTTTACCTTCTTGGTCTGTTTCTCTTCGATGAAGGTTTTTGGAGTTGTTAAGATTCAATAAAAACTTTGTATTCATTATAATTATAATTACATTGAAATTATATATCACATTGTGGAGACAATATCTTAATAACATTGGTACTTTCTGTACATGAGGTATTGTATATTTTTATTTAGGAGCCTTGGTTGTGTAGTGGTTAAGCACTGGGATGCTACCAAAATGTAGGCAGTTTGAATTCACCAGGCACTCTGTGGGAGAAAGATATGGCAGCCTGCTTCCGTAAAGATCGAAGCCTTGTAAACCCAATAGGTTTGTTCTACTCTACCCTATAGGGTTGCTATGAGTCCAAATTGATTCGATGGAACAGGTTTTTTTTTTTTTAATGTCTTTATTTGAATCTTCTTATATCAAGATCCAAATAAAGACACACCATACTTCGTATACAGAAAGGCTCAATATTATTAAGATGTATTATATGTTTTTCCATAGTGTAATCAATTTTTATTAGATTTAATCCTAGAGCTTCTTTATAGATTCTATTACTACAGTGAATATTATCTTTTCTCTGTGATATTTTCTAAAGCATTTTAATCAATGTATAAATGTTGTTGATTGTTTAATGTTAATTTTTCCATTTAGAAACCCAGTTGGTTATCTTATTAGACAAAAAATTTTGTCTGTAGATTGGCCAGGATTTCCTATAATATCGTACTATCTGCATTCAGGAAATTTTTATCTCTTGTTTTTCAGTTCTTATGAGTAACATGTTTCCTGCAAAAGGGGGCAAAATATCATGGGGATCACACAGAGCATTTATGGTAAGTCATTGAAGTGGGTTATTCAATCCTTACAAAATGCGTTGGCTAGGACTCAGCCATATGACCTTATAAACTGCAAGGGAGGCTGGGAAATGTAGTTTTTCCTATATACCAAGGAAGGAGAAATGTTAATGGTGAGCATGTAGCCAGTGTCTCCCACCATCCAAATATATATTTCTCTTCCACTTCCACAAATAACATACTTACCTCTTCAAGAAAATAAACTGTCCAAATATGTCACCCAGTCACTACATTCCGTTCAAATTTCATATCTAAATTTGGAGGTGGTTCTCTTTTTTTGACAACTTTTTTTTTCTCTAGTACCACCAAGAACCTAAAACTGTATTTCAATGATATAAAATAGACCACAGTGTAGAGATTAACAAACAATATATATAGTGCATTTCATGGTTTCTTTTTGTTTCATAGGAGTCCCTGGGTGAATGTCTGACAACATTTGATGCTAAAAAAAAGTTTTATGTCACCACATCCAATATATAGTGATGGAACAGAGATAAAGTCACTACAGCAAATTCCAAAAGCATAAGAGGAAGAATGAAAATATTAAAGTCATTGCTGGGCAGACACTGTGAAGCCTTTGATTATGCTTTATGGGAATAATTTCTTTCTCATTGTTTTCCATAAAGCCAGCTTTTGTCATTTGGAGACACCTCCTTGTCTATTATTCGTTTCATCTGAAATGGGTGCCGGGAGCCTGCTTTCCTTGGAGTCTAGATAGTATTCAAAGCTTTCCTCCTTTTCATGGAAGTTTATGGGACTATGCATTGTTTAAAGTCTCAAAAAGTCACAGATTTTTCAATTCAGAGCTTGTTTCTTTAGCACAATATTTTCTCAAAAATATAGTAGACATCTTAGCAATTAGCATTTAATGTGATAAAAGTTTTATTAACTGCATCCATCCTCTCGCCCCATCCTTTCTCTTTCAACTTAATGATGGCTACCATGAGGCTATCTAAAACAATAGATGAGACAAACAGTGGACTGATTTTTGCCTTTGATCCCTTTCTTCTGAGGTGTTCTCCTTGGTATCACATTCTTAATCTGATATTTTTCCTGTGTCACTTTATTCAGTGGAAAACTGTAGTGGGTGTGATGGTTGAGGTTTGAGTCAACTTGGCTGGGCCATGATTCTCACTGGTTTGGCAGTTACATAATGATGTAGTTTGGCAGTTATGTGTGATGATGTAGTTTGGCAATTATGTAATGATGTAGTTATATTCTATTTTGTGGTACAATGTAATTACCTCCATGATATGATCTGATCAGTCAATCATTTGTAAGGGGAGTTTCCTCTGGGGTGTGGTCCACATCCAACATATATGGACATTTTGGAAAATCTCACTGGCTTTTGCTTGCTCTGGGTCCCGTATACGGCTCATTGTCATTTGACCTCTGATTCTTGGGGCTTGTGCCTGCAACCTGCTGTATTGCCTGCCAGTCTGGTGATTTGTCAGCCTCTGCAGCCCATGAGCCACCAGCCTACCATCTGACTTGCCAATCATGGGTTCATCAGCCCCTGCAGCTCTATGAGTCAAGAGAAACGTCCAGCCTGACCTCTGACCCCTGGACTTGGAACTTGCCAGCCTCTACAACAGTGTGAGCTATTTCCTTGAGATAAATCTCTCTCTCTCTCTCTCTAAAATATATATACATGCTTCACTGGTTTTGTGTCTCTGGAGAACCCAGACTCAGTCAGTGGGGATTCGTCAGTTTTTAATCTATCACCTGCGATTTATGCTCTAGAAGTTGTTGGCCTGTTGACATCTGCAAGGAAATAGACTTCTCTCTGTTCCCTTTATATCTACTGGAAATCCATCCAGTTCTTCACAGAGTTTAACTTTCTCTTGTTCTTTGCAAAATTCAGGCAAGAATCGATAATACACAATGTTTTCTAACTTCTTTCCCTAGAATATAATTTCTAAAGGAATGTAGTCTATGTCCCAATATATCTCAGGTATAAACTTTACCTACTGTTTTGCAGTTGCAAAACAAAGGTCCCTGAACTGTTTCATTAAGTATAGATGATTGGGGTAAGTGTGTTGGGGTGGAATGCAAGAGTGAAATCATGAGAAAAGTTAGGCAACAATTGCAGTAATTCAGGTAAGAAATAGCGGCTTTGTCCATTGTGGTGGCAGTGGGAATGGTGAGAGGTCATCAAATTGTCAACATATATCTAAAACAAATCTTATGTTATTTATAATAGCTTGAATGTGAAAGAGTCTGATATCAAGGGTTACTATAATAATTAGAAAGCTGGAAGGATATTTTGTCATTATGTGTTGGAAAGAGTGTGGAATGATTAGATTTGAGGTTGTGTAATGTTAGGAACTCCGTTTGGGAATATTTAGATGTACCAGCTAGATATCAAAGTGGATATTGAATGGAAAATTAGATATACAAATCGAGTTCAGTGGTGAATTCCAGGATTAGATATAAATAGAAGAGTAATCAGCATATAGTCAGAGTTTGACATCGTGATATCACCACCTAGAAAGGTGAGTGTAGATAGGGGGAAAAAAGTCTATGCCCATGTATCTGGTAGGGCTAACTTTTACCATGAATCCCTTGCTTGTTCAGTATTTCCTACTTTTTTTTTTTTTTAACTCATTAAAATAATTACCTAAATCCTGCCAAAATCTTATTTTGATATCTTCATTGTAGTAAGGTTACATTTTAGATAAATTTAGGGACAACTCATATCTTTAAGGTATATCTTTCTAAGAATTTAGCATATCTTTCTATTTGTTCATGTTGTCTTTTGAGTCCTTATAGCAGTTTAAAGTATTCTTCATGTAGATCTTGAATGTTTTTTGTTAGTTTTTTTGTATTTAAAAATGTGGTAGTTTATACCATTTTATTTTTTAAGTGTTTATTGTTTGCAAGTAAGGAAGGCATTGACTTCTGACTACAAAATTTTATGTCCAGAAATCTTAAAATTTCTTATTGATTATATTAATAATTTTCTATTTTATCCTTGGATTTTCCAGATAAATGATCCTTTTCAAATTTTATATCTCTTTTCTCTTGTCTAATTGTATTTGGCTGGTTGCTCCAGGAAAGGAAAATGGGTGTTGGAGCAAAGAGCATTCTTATCTTGCTCCTGGTTTTGATTTTAATAGGTGTACTTCTAGCATTTCTTTATTAAGCATGAGGGTAACTTTTAGATGTAAATAGGAATTAGTTATCTATATCTGTTTTAAAAATAGGTGTTGAAATTATATCATATGTGTTTTTAACTTTTAAGATGATAATCACACCATTAACTCAAAACTAATTTTTGAGTACTTAGTGCCTTTTTTTAGTGCCAGGTTTTGTTCTAAATACTGGGGATATAGTGATTAAAAAAGGCAAAGTTTCTGCTCTCACGCATTTAGCCTTATTAGCAGGAGAGACAAATAATGAATAGACAATATAAAGATAAACATATAAATAAGATCGGAGTAGATAGTGATGTTAGGTAGAAAAATAAACGGGAAAGATTCTAAATGCTTCTTCAGAAGGCTGGTCCAGGAAGGCCTCTTTGAAGAGCGGACATGTGAACCAAAACCTGAATGACCTTAGTTGGTGAACCTTCAAAATATATGAGAGGAGGGTCTCCTAGGCATAGGGCACAGCAAGTGCTTGATGAGCTAATATAATTATGTTAATATATTTCCTAATCTTGAACCAATTCTTGCACTTCCGGATTAAATTCCACATCATTATAGTGTGTACTTTTTTTTTCTTCTGGAAACTGTCTCTTCTTACTCTTTCCCAGTGGTCATTGCTCTTGTGTAGACGTTCTGGTTTCTAGCCTATTCTAGACTGTTCTCCTCTAGTCTATTCTAGATTGTTTTAGTAATTTCCTATCAGAACCCTTGTTTTCTACTCTTTTCTCTGTTCTTCAGCGCTGATAAAACTAGTTTTCTTTCTGAAACACAAACTTTTCTGTGTGGCTATTTAAACAATTCTCTAAGGCTTCCCATTGCTTCTAGAATAAAGTTCAATTGCACCAGTCAAGGGATTTAGAACATTAATGTAACTTCTTAGACATATCTGTTAATACTCCCTCACTGATTGCACCATCCGGTCACACAAACACTGTGTTGTGGCCACCTTCTGTTTCTGTGAATGTAATATGTATTAAGATCCACAGGTTCTGTAATAAAAAAATTAATGGGACATAGAACTTTCCTTCCTGGAGCTCAGTATAGAGGTACAATATAATAAATAATTTCTGTGTAACATGATCAGCATGTGTATAGAATCTCTTGCTTCAGTGAATTCTACATTATCAAAACTAATAAATTATTCTCAAATTAGATTTAGTTTTTTTTTTCATGGATTTTATTTCCTTGACAGTGATCAAATCATCTTTGTATGCATGCTAATATTCAGATAGCACACACACACACAAAAAAACTCTGTGACCAGAAAGTTGCTGTATTCCTAAAACAAATGGAAATTTAATGCCATTTTATTTTAAAAAAATAAAATAAAATTTTGAAAATGAGAAATATCTATGTGGATTTTAAAATAAATGAAATGAAATCATGTTAAAGTTTTTGTCTTGTGCAAATTATGTGCATATTTTGTTCTCTACAGTTTAGATACTAGTTCTACTTAATTTAAGAAGGAAAAAAATAGTAATTGAGCTCTGCTTGTGTGCATGCTTCTGAGCACATATGCCTTGAAAGAACACCTCTAGGAAATGAAATAAATAAAATTAAACAAGCAAAAGTTATTAAAAATTTTTAGAATGGGACAACTTTGTTAGCAATCCTGCTTAACTATAGTGGAGAAGTTTAGTTTTTCCTTACTAATTTAGATTCTGCTAGCTTATAGTTTCCTCCATAGGGTTCTATCTCGAGTTATAGGAGTATCTCGATGGCCTGAGAAGGGTCCAAACCTATTGCTAGTGAGTCGATTTCAACTCAGAGTGACCCTATATGACAGAGTATAACTGTCCCATAGGGTTCCCAAGGCTGTAATCTTTACGGATGCAGACTGCCACATTTTTATCCCACAGAGTGGCTGGTGGGTCCTACGCACCAACATTTTGGTTAGCAGACAAGTGCTTTAACCAGTGTGACACCAGGATTCCCTTAGAAGGATCCATGTCCTCATAACCGTGAGTGTAAAATTGTATGTTTCCGAACATGTATTAAGTTTTCATCAGAATATCAAAGGGATACATGGCCTAAAATATTAGTAAACATTTGAAAGTATTTAGTCTCCTCTTTTTTCCCCCTCCCTATTCTTAACAGTTTCAAGGTTCTGACCCTCAGGAGGTAGAGCTGGCTGTGATGGTGGATCGAAGATTAATTTGTAAAGAGTGGCCTCTTGGCAAAATCTTATGTTATACAACTTTTCCAGTTCATGTGAGTGACTTTTGTTTTAGGACATCATAGTTGATAGAAAGTCAGTGAAAACAAGGGAAACCCTCAATGAGGGGTATTGACACAATAGACCCAACAATGGCCTCAGTATACAAAGATTAGGAAGATGACACAAGACTTGGCATGTTTAGTTCTATGTAAGATTGCTATGAGTTGGAGCCGACTCAATGGCAACTAACATAACAACAACCATTGACTTTGTAATACTTGATTTGGCTTTGAACAGTAATGTCTGCTTTGTAGTGGACATTGTAGCCAAGGATTCCATGAATTGGGCCACTGACTTGGCCCTAAATCTGTGCTGAATTCCTTGGTTCTGATTTAAATTGTCTAATTCCCCGTGACGTGTTCTGATCTCGATGATATCACTGGGACATTCATGTGTCCTGTCTTGTTTACTTATCCTGGTTCTTTTCCTTGCTCCTGCTCTGCTGCTATACTCTGTGATGTGAGCTCCCACAGCTAACTGTTACCAATTTTATCTTTTATTTGTAGCTTTACCTTTTCTTTACACTTAATCTTCCTAGACTTCTGATATTCATTTATAGACTTACTAAACTCCATTTCATCCACTAAACTCTTAGTATTTATTAGGTACTAAGTACTGCACCAAAGGGTAGGGATGCATAGATGAAAAAAAAATTATAGTGCCTTTCCTTTCTGAGTTCATTTTTTTTTTTTATTGAAGGAAACAGACATATAACCAGATAATCATAACACACTGTATTGTAGGTAATTGTGATAATGTCGTTATGAAAAGAGTGCCCTAGGAGGACATAGAAGGGAGCAGATCTCTTTACCTGGAAGAAAGAGAGAGAGGACAAGACTTTGGAAAGAAGATAACAGTGAGTTGAATCTTGAAAAATGACTAGAAAGATACATAAACCAAAAACCCGTTGCCAGCAAGTCGATTCTGACTCATAGTGACCCTATAGGACAGAGTAGAACTGCCCCATAGGGTTTCCAAGGAGTGGCTGGGGGATTCGAACTGCTGACCTTTTGGTTAGCAGCCAAGCTCTTAACCACTGTGCCACCAGGGTTATAGGAAGGTATATAAACCCGAAAAATCATGTTGCCACCAAGTTGATATACACAGGAAGGCATATAGGACTTGCAATTTCAGATATATCTTAGGAAAGTCTCTCTTATTTCAGAAATATCAGTTACCTGTATCAGTTGTCCAAGAGACATAAGTAAGTACTGTCATGATTTGGTAACAACCTTGCAAATACATTGTTTTTCCCACTGGTTGAAAATCCTAAAACTTTCCTTCATGTTAAACTGCAGTTTGGAATCAGACAAGTCTCAGTATGGCTACTAATTAGCACTATTAACATGCCCAAGGAAATTAGTCTGTCTAGGTTTCAGTTTCTTCAGTAAAAATCAAAGTGTGAATTTCATTATTGCTCAAGTCACTTTCTACCACCAAATCCATGATTTAATGGGAAAAAAAACAAAGAGAATTAAAAAATACAGATTGTTTATAGATAAAGCTTAGAGGTAAATTTTGTTATTCATTGGTAAAATTTTGTTTTAAAATGTCAGAATTTAATAAGTCAACAAACAGACAGATCATGGCATATTTTTCATTTCTTTGGACAGATTTCAAAAGGTTTAAATCCGAAATGATAAAAAACCTCCTTACATAAGAGGAAAATTCTAATGCCTTATGAAAAATGATCACACTTTTGTATTTACTATACTATTATGCTTAAAATGCAGTAGATTGAAATTTGAAGAATTTTAAACAAATCTGATGTTTCTAAAACTGTATTAATTTGTCACCAAAGAAGCAAAGGGAACTTTCCTTATATTGCACCTTAATAAAGCTTGATTGTAAATTGTGTTTCTTTTAAAGTGTTCATATGAAAAAGATTGAGGTATGGATAAGATCTGAAGTACATCAACCCATGAAAGTTTTGAGTTGCTTTGCCATGTGAGGTCATGCCCACTAAAAATAAACAGTGAAATTATCTGATTTAAAAGTATCATAAAACTCAAAGGTAAATCTGTATTTGGAAAATTCTAGTTATATTTTGAAAACAACTAAGATGACTCATCTAATGAATTATAAAGCTTGACCTGTTCTTAATTGTAAGCATTTGATCATCGTCTCCACCCCCATATCCCTCCAACTTCTGCCATTTTTTTTTTTTTTTCTCATTTCCAGTGAATGGGTAGGGTCTCAGACATTTTTGGACCTTTTTACACTTTAGCTTTCACATTTCTACATCCCTTCAGTTTTCACTGCCATCCCCAGGTAGTGCAAATGGTGAAAACACTTGGTTATTAACTGAAAGATTGGAGTTTGGGGTCCACCAAGAGGTACCTTGGAAGAAAGGCTTAGTGACCTATTTCTGAAAAATCAGTCATTGAAAACCCTGCGGAGGTCAGTTCTACTCTAACACACATGGAGTTGGAGCTGACTCAGCGGCAGCTGGCATTGCTCAGTTCTCATCCGTATTGTTTGGGTTGTCTACCTACAGCTTTGGGTTTAAATGCACAGGTCTGAAAAGATTTCTTTAGAGATTGAGATGGATATTCACAGGAGTTGAGAATCAAGGGATTATGGCTTCATATCCTTATCCTTGTTCACATGATGTTGGGTAAATTATTTCATTTCACTGGGACTTTGTTGCTTCATCCAATTTACAAGTCTGTATTTATGACTTCTTAGATGATCTCAATTAATTTGTTTACTTAAAAAAAAAATCTGCATTAGGTGTCTACTAGGTGCCAGCTACTGTACATGGCACTGACACAGACCCTGCACTCACATAGCAGAGAGTACACTTCAAGCTGTGTCATCTGGTTGTATTCATTTCCTTTCTCTCACTGCGTTGCAAGAGGGACAGTCACAAAAGCCAGAGCTTGGAGGACTTTATCAGACATGTCAAGAGAAGATTGTTCATCACTCTTTTCTGCTTGTATAAAATATAAAAATTATTTGTTATAATATTATTAATGAACAAAAACAAAATATTGTGACCTGAGTTGAACCAGAGAACAGTCTGAGGGAGAATAAAATTCAAATTATTTAAATTAACGTATTCAGTTTTGTTTTAATTATAAGGTTGTTTTTTTCTTCTGCATAGTGTTTCTGAAATGTATTAACTCAGTTTTTAAAATGTTTTGGTATTAGAATAATTCATTTTATTCATTATTATCTAATAACACTTTCCCAATGATTTATAAACTCATGTTTATATTAAAAGCAGTGTGATCCATGTGTTTCTGATTTATTTCACTTGATCTATAGAAATACCATTGTCTATAAATGTACTAATGGAGGAGTCTCTTTTATTGGGTGCTTGAAACGGTTTAAAGCAACAACAATTTGCCAAAATGTTAAGTAACTTCTAAAAGTTTGATGTCCTTGGTATTGGTGAAATTTATTTCCCTGAAGTTATCCAAGCGCTTAGTTTAAGAAGCCTCATGAAAATAAAAATCACAGTGAAATCATGATCTCACTTGCCCATTCTTTTTTAAATTATAGGAACCCAGTGCCCACATTTTTATAATCTGACCTAACAGCTTTCTTCAGATTTGTAGCTGTTCGTTTCAGACAATAAAACAGTCTAATGCATTACTAAGAAGAGACTCACTTTAGGTTGAGAATAACTGAGTAGCTTAATATTAGTAAAAAGAAAATGCTAGTACTTCCATATGCAAGGTAAGTATAACACAAGTAGTAAAATAATAATAATAATCACAAGGAAGAAAAATCTGCATTTTCAAAATAAGTAGTATGAACTTTCCCATATTTTCCTTGATCTAGCCATTGACTATGAATAACTTTGAATGTACTGTTTTCTTTCCTAAAGAAACCTTTCCTCCAGGTATGCACATAGGTTCAAATAAAAATGAAAACACCAGCAAAGACAATAAAATCTCCTTCGCTAGGAACAGAACAACATAATTTAAGGATATGAGCTTTAAAACCAAACTAAACCCATTGCTGTGGTGTCGATTCCTACTCATAGCAATCCTACAGTACAGAGTAGAGCTGCCTCAAAGGGTTTCTAAGGAGCAACTGGTGGATTCAAACTGCCAGCTTTTTGATTAGCAGCAGAGCTCTTAACCACTACGCCACCAAGACTCCAACATGAGCTTTAGGCAGTGTAAAAATGGCGTGGTGGCAGCAACTGACCTCCTCTAACTTTACAAAGGGGAAGGAGAATCAACAGCCCTAGACTGAATCCTGTGAGGCAGAGGTCAGACAGGCCTCCTCTCTCTGCCATCTTTACCAATTCTGACATCAACCATCCCTCCATGGAACTCTCTATTTCTCTGCTGAGTTAGGTACTTCATTGTAGTGGCCACACAGACCTCACAGACAATATTCATGATTATAGGGTTTGTTAGAGAAGTAACAGGTTACTATTCAGGTTCAGGGCTTCTCAGGATACAGCCCTTCCATCAGCACAACCTCTTTTCAGTTGTACCCACAGGCACGCCTCTCTCTCTGGCCCCTTGGCCTCTGCTCTGGTTAGGCAAGTGTTACAAAGGTCTTTTAGCTCTGCTGAAAAGTGCCCCGAGGCACCCCACTCCACCAGTAAACCTCAGGGAAGGCACTCAGCTCTAGCTCCAAGGGTAAGCAAACCTAGCTCCACCAACTGCTCTTAGGTACCCTACTTTCTACAGCAAGCCTCCTGCCCAAAGGCACTCAAATTTGTTGCTCTGTGGGTGGGAAGTTCACCATGCTGTCTCCTGCAGGTCTTTCCTGCCACAGTTTCCATCACAATTTCTCACCATCTTCAGTGTTACAGCTCTGTCTCTCCTCTCCTGCCTCTGGGATGGCTCATTTTAGGCCTAGCAGGATGGCAAAGCTGACCAATCCCTTTGGTGGGCCACGATTACCTTATTTGTATAGTCTTACCCAATCACTTGAGTCGGAGTTACAAGACAATGGTGAGACAGGTCATGTAAAAGTGATCCATCGCATTGCAGGCATATCTATGTTCAAATGCAAGACTTTATCATTTTTAAAATACTTGACCTCAGAGAAGTTATTTAACTTTATGAAACTCTTAGTCTCTTTTGGGGGCAAGGTATAGCGATAATAATGTATATCCAGTGGTTATAAAATTGACAAAAATATCTAAAAATATTATATTCCTCTCACTTCTTTTTTAAAAAAGAATCATATTTAGTTCTAGGTATTGATAAGCAGGTCTGGTTTTGGTTTTGATTTTGGTATTGATAGGCTGCTAGGTATTAGCTGACTTTTTAAAACCACATGTCTCCAGTGGATTCAATCTTATAATAGATTATTTTAAGGATACATTAAATTGCTGGAGTACTTCTATCAGTTTGTATGCTATTTTTTTATAGCCAGCTCCTCACATACATTATTTTTAATATTTCTCATGGTTTTTATTGCAACATAGGTAGACTTCCTAAAGTTAAAAGCTTGCTACTTTTGCTAGTATTTACCTTTATGGATTAGCTTTCAAACAAACTCTTCAATTGGTAAATACTTCTATTTTTTTTTATTAAATATAATTTAGCTCTGATTTATAGATATAAAATAGCTCCCAACAATTTAGATTGCTGACAAATTAAAAAATAAAGCAGTTTTATGTGATTCGTGGTAAAAAGAAAATATAAAGTCCTTCAGACTATATTTGAGTAATGAAAAATTGCAAAGATTAAGAAAAGGGGTCAAAAGACATGTGTCAGGTGCCTTTTGGGGGGGAAATTCTTAGGACCTGTCATAAAATCTTCTACTTGCATCTCATTGGCCAGAACTTAATCACTTGCATCTCATGGTCACACCCAGATCCAGTGGACACTTAGAAATATAATCTGAGTGTTCATGTGCCCAGCTATTTTATTTTTTAAGCATAGACTGTGGAACAAGTTTGCCTGTTGTGACATCATACATGATTTGTTCTTTTTTTAAATTTCTCCTTCTAAGGTATCTCCTATTTGGTAAACTTAAGGCCAGCATATATTGAAGCACTTGCCAATGAACATCAGAGACCACAGCCTTCAGGATGGATTACACCTCAACATAAAGGAAACAAAAGTCCTCACAACTAGGCCAATAAGCAACATCATGGTAAACGGTGGAAAGATTGAAGTTGTCAAGGATTTCATTTTTCTTGGATCCATAATCAACACCCACGGAAGCAGCAGTCAAGAAATCAAAAGATGCACTGCATTGGGCAAATCTGCTGCAAAAGACCTCTTTAAAGTGTTGAAATGCAAAGACGTCACATTGAAGACTAAGGTGCACCTGCCTCAAGACAGGGTGTTTTCAATTACCTCATGTACACGGGAAAGCTGGTCAGTGAGTACGGAAGACCAAAGAAGAATTGCTGCCTTTGAATTTGGCATTTGCAAAGAATATTGAATTGGACTGCCATGGACTGCCAAAAGAAGGAACAATTCTGTCTTGGAAGAAGTACAACCAGAATGCTCCTTATAAGCAAGAATGGTGAGACTACATCCCACATACTTTGGACATGTTATCAGGAAGGATCAGTCCCTGAAGAAGGACATCATGCTTGGTAAAGTAAAGAGTCATTGAAAAAGAGGAAGACCCTCTATGAAAAGGATTGACACAGTGGCTTCAACAATGGGCTCAAGCATATCAATTATTTTGAGGATGACTCAGGACCAGGTAGTGTTTCCTTCTGTTGTACATTGGGTTTCTATGAGTAAAAACAGACTCATCAGCACCTAACAATAACAGCAAATATAAGGCCAAAAAAAAAAAAAATCCATTGCCAACCAGTAGATTCTGATGCATAGTGACCCTAGAGGACAGAGTAGAACTGTCCCATAGGGTTTCCAAAGAGTGGCTGGTGGATTCAAACAGCTCACCTTTTGGTTAGCAGTGGAATGTTTGACCATGTGCCACCAGGGCCCAATGTAGGGAAATTGATTTGTTTTCTTAAAAAAAAAAAAATTAACCCTTCACTGGATGCTAAAACTCTATTCAAACAAATGGAGGACACACATGTTTAGTAAAAATATGAATAGATGAAAAAACATCCTTTTTGTCCTTATTGATAAATATTACTAATTGTCACTTCTTTTTAAAAGAGCAAATACATGACTATTTTTTCCTTGAAATTTTATATCATTGCTCTTTGGCCATCCTAGTCTTACACTACCTTATTATTTCCTCTTCAATTTACCTTACTCTTTTGCTCAATTTTCAACCACTTTTTTTCTGCTTCAATGTTTTAATATTAATGCTTAATATTAAAAAATCTGCATTTATCTTCAAACAAAATAATATGGTGGAAAAATGTGTTAAGTTCTCTTGTCTGTTTACATTATGAAATTAATAAAAATATGCAGATAGTTTGATTTACATTCTATGGAAAGTATGGGAGAAGTAAACAGCACAACTCTTGTTCACATTTTAGTGAGTTGAGACTTATAAGCACAAAAACATAGTGACCAATGTAAGATCTTAAATATTTCCATGCTAGATTTTTTTTTGGTAAGGATTAAAACTTCTATATGCATTCTTGAGTAAGAAAATTCAAAAGGAATACAAAATGAAATGACTCCTAGAAGTAGGATTTAAAGGGTTTTTTGAAGGGGAGCTAGGTAGTCAAAGACAAAAGGTCAGGGTATTCCAGAAAATAAGAAAAACATGTCCAAAGTAATAGGGGTGGGACTGAGCAAGGTAAGCAACAGATTTGGTCTACACTAAAGAAAGTATTGGAGAGTAAAAGAAAAAGCTGTTACAGGTGGTGTGGATACAATGTCTTCAAAGATGCAAAGAGTTTATCATTTTTCCCATGCTAAATATAAAGTCAATTTTTAAAGGGTTTTTTTTTTTTTTTTTAAGAGTGAGGTAAGATTTACAGGAAGTTGCAAAGATTGGACAGAGTTCCCGTATATCCTACATCCAATTTCCCCTGTGATAAACGTTTTACAATAGTTTGGTACATTTATCACAATAATTGAGCCAATTTTGATCTTTTTATTAACTAAAGTCCTTATTTTATTAGTTTTTACTTAAAGTCCTTTTTTCTTTTCCAGGATCCCATCCAGGATACCATATTACATTTAGTACTCATGTCTCCCTAGGCTTCTCTGAGTTGTGACAATTTTCAGACATCCCTTGCTTTTGAGGTCCTTGACAGTTTTGAGGAATACTTATTTGGTTTTTTTGTAGAATGTCTCTCAATCTGAATTTGTCAGATTTTTTTTTCCTCATGATTATTTTGGAGTTATATGATTTGAGGAGGAAAAAACACAGAAGTGTCATTCTCCTCCCATTCCATCAGAGGTATACAGTATCAACACGACTTAACACTGTTGATGATCACCTGGCTGAGGTTGTTTGCCAGATTGCTCCACTGTAAAGTTACTCTTCTTGTCACTTTTTATGCTCTACTCCTTGGAAAGAAGTGACTACAGCCTACACTTAAGGAGTAAGAAGTTATGCTTCACCTCCTTGAGAGTGAAGTATCGATATAAATTATTTGGAGTTCTTCTTAATGGAAGATTTGTCTTTTCTCCCCCACTTTATATATTTATTCAACCATTTATTCATATTAGTATGGGCTCATGGATATTAATTTTATTCTTTGGGTTATAATCCAATACTTCCTTATTTTGTTACTAAAACTGTTACAGCTTTGGCTATAGAGAGCTTTCAGTTAGCTTCTGTGTCAGTGTGACATAAGCACATCATTTTTGTTTTTATTTTGTTTTCAAGCACTTCCTACTTCCTTACACTTTAAGATTCTCAAGGTTCATCTTGAATATCCCCTGTTCCAGACCTAGAGTCAGTCATTCTTCAAGTAATCCTGGTTCCTGTTATTGAAGAATGGCATTAGAAAACAAAATCTGGGTGTTAAGTATTCTCATTGTTATTGGAGTGTCATTATTTCTAGGTGTCAGCTTAGAGAGCAAGGAAATATGTATCATACTAACAATGTACATATGTGTATCTATCTACCTATATTCCTATATTAATCATCAATATCTATATTAAGGCAAACCATAGAGCATTCTAATAAGTCCATACTGATGTCTCCAAATCTAATTGATTACCACATGGATCTTTCTAGCCTCCTGCCCCTTGCTTATCTATTACCTCCTACTTCAAGCTTGAGAAACCTAACTTCCACCATCTGACATCCATTTACTTAATAGTTTAATTCTTGTATATACATATAAACCAAAAAACCTGAACCCTTGCGGTCGAGTTGATTTCGACTCATAGCGACCCCATAGGACAGAGTAGAACTGTTCCATAGAGTTTCCAAGGAGCTCATGGTAAATTTGAACTGCCGACCTTCTTTTCGTTAGCAGGCGTAGCTCTTAACCACTACACCACGGGAGTATGTACGTACAGTGGTATCAAAATTGTTCACTCCCATATGAAACATTTTATAAACTACAGTACAGTGCTTATGTATAGTTCTCTTTAGTCTTACTGTCTTCCTTCATTTCCAAAGATATGTAAGTTAGCATCTTGTCCTCCACTATCTGCAATGAGGTTATTTCATACATTTGTAATACTGTTAGATTCTTTTGTCACGGTCTGCATTCTGTTCTAGAATATCCTAACCTCCTAAATGATTTTCTTTTTAATTTACACACATTAATGTTCACGCGGTGCTGTAAAGTTTTATGGGTTTTGACAAATGATCAGTGTCATGTATCCACAATCACTGTATCATACATAATGGTATCATTGTCCTAAAAAATTGCATTTATCACCTATTTAACCCTCTCCTAACCCCTACTTAGCAATTTTTAAAGGTGATGTTTATAGAGTTATATGACAAAATTAAATTAAAAAAATATTTAAGGTGTCAGAATACTTGGCAATTTTCCTTTAGATTTTTATCTTATGCTGCTACTAAACACTTGGCTGTTAACCAGATGCTAAGCAACTCTTACTCACCAGCCTCTCTGAGGGAGAAAGATGTGGCAGCTTGTTTCCTTAAATATTTATAGCCTTGGAAAACTTATGGGGCAGTTCTACTCTGTTCTATAGGGTCTCTATGAGTTGGACTCAACTTGATGGCAAAGGGTTTGGTTTTTTGGTTTTGGACATATAATAAATATAGGAAAATTATTTCACCATTCCTAGAGTTTAATGATTTTACAGGAAGTATTGCTGTGTAAGAAGTCCTCAAAAAAAGATTACCTATGTCATCTAAATCACTCCATAATATTTAATGTAATACATGCTATTTAGCATCACTACGGAGGGTTGGCTTTTGCATGCAAAAAAAAAAAAAAAAACAGAATAGCAAATAGGTACTATCACCGGTCATGCAAAACTGTATTCAGTCATTGAAAACTGGGGTCCACAGTTTGTGAAATTAATAAGAAACTTAGGAGCCTAATCAATGCTATCAAACATTGCATTAAACTGTTTGGAATAGTTTAGCTAAAATTATAAAGTATCTATCTTAGTCATCTAGTCCTGCTATAACAGGAATATCACAAATGGATGGCTTCAACAAACAGTTTATTCCTCTACAGTCTAGTAGGGTGGAAGCCTGAATTCAGGGCTTCAGCTCCAACGGATGGCTTCCTTTTCTGTTGGCTCTGGAGGAAGGTCCTTGTCATCAATCTTTCCCTGGTCTAGGAGCTTCTCCATGCAGGAACCTTGAGTCCAAAGGACCCGCTCTGCTTCCAGTGCTGCTTTCTTGGTGGCTTGATTCTGCTCACTTATCTCTTTTATATCTCAAAAGAGATTGGCTTAAATTGTATATTAATCTTGTAGATTGAGTTTACATAGCTTCAGCTAATACCACCTCATTAACATCTTAGAGAGAGGAATTACAACACGTAGAAAAATCACATCAGATGACAAAATGGTAGACAATCACACAATACTGGGAATCATGACCTTGCCAAGTTGACAGATATTTTGACACAATTCAATCCACGATAGTATCTATTTTTCTAGTTTCTTAATATTTAAAATTGCACACAACTTGGGAATCTGAATGGTAAAATAAAGAACAAAGATATATATATATCTTTACCCTACACACTCCTATCACATTTCTCACATAAGATGGTTTGTTGTTGTTGGGTGGTGTTGAGTCGATTTAGACTCACAGTGACCCATGTGACATAGTAGCACTGCCCCATAGGATTTTCTATGAAGTAATCTTTATGGGAACAAATTGCCAGTAGAGTTGCTGGGTGGGTTCAAACTGCTAACCTTTTGGTTAGCAGTCAATCACATAACCATTGCACCATCAGAACTCCTAATAATATTATAAAGACTTGGAATTCACTTTTTTAGTGTAGGAAACTCAGCTTTATTGAATGGAGGGATTTTAGATAAAGAATTCTGTAAGGCTCTGATTTCTAATAAAATATTCACATATTTTTCCAAGAAGCCTTACACTATAGCTTATCTTGATTTGCCCCAGCACCTGTCTTTGAGTATTTGTGATTATACACGATTATACCTAAGGGATTAACAAAATACTTTCAAAAAGACAATTTTCAAAGCAAAATTCATTTTTATTTAACAGAGGTGATGTGTGTTTCTCTCTCTCTCTCTCACTCTCCACACACACACGCGCACACACACACAATCGCCTTAAGAGATAATGTTTACCAATATCCAAATCAGATATATGAACTCAGTTAAGCTAATTTTGTCAGACATACAATATGGTATAGGCCACTGATACATTGCTGTGTTGCTGTGCTTCTTAAATTCTTGGTGCAAAGAAATGGCTTAGGAAGAAGTTAGGGCCTCCAGTGTTGTATAGATGTGACAAAGAATTTCCCTTTCTAAAATGGAAGGAGGAGTGTGGAGGGACCAAATTTGAGTGAGAGAGTCTCAGGTAAATGGGTGCAATTTCATCTTCAAAATCTTTCGTTTCTTTTCCAGATAAGAACCTCTATACAATGGCAGCACAGTGGTAGATGTGGTGAAACATATAAGGCTACCTCCTGCTTTACACAGAGACCAAAGTGTCATTACTTCAAGAACTGTTTGTTTTCAGAGAACAAATAGTCGGGCATGCAAACTAGGGAGCTGTTCTGACCTTCCACTCCCTGGTCCCCAGGGAGGCCTTCAAAAATAAAAAAAGGGGAACCATTGATTTTTTACATCAGACAGATATATACCACAAGTAGTAGTAAATTGCCCATGATTCCCTGTATTATGTTCCCCAGGGAGTCTTCTGTAAAGGGAAACCAATGATTTCAACTTTTCAGGTACGAAGTTGCCCTTAAATTATCTCCTTTATAGTCTTAGTCCATACTGTGTCAATAACATGAAAACAAAAAAGGAACATAGTTCAAGTGTGGGAAGAATGGGTATTTGGTAAAAAAAAAAAAAAAAAAAAAAGGACAAAAAAATCTACTTGGATGTGTTAAACACAGCAATCACACACACTCAAATATATATATATGTATATTTTTTTCTCTAAGTATAAGGATGCTTTATATCCCTGTGAATGCACAAATTTGTAGGACAGGATTAACTCCAAATTGTACTCCTTCTCACCATTATCTCTAAGCATAATCCAAAATTATAATGTGACAAACATGCAAATATTATTTTATTCCCATTTCTATGTAATTATTCTAGTTTTCAAACCACTTTTGTGGCATCTTAGAATAATTCTTCTTGTTTAGAATAACTCTGAAACATAAATTAAAACTAAGAATGCTATGGGAACTGGAGAATGAATGAAAGCTAATCTTATACAGCCTCATTTTAGATAAAATAATGATTTTTATAGAGCCACTCTATTATGTAAGGGATGTAGAATTTAATTATTACAACAGAGTCCAGGAAATGTGTACAAAATTAAAATCTATGCAAAACCAATAAGTCTCTGAACTGTTAGAGAATTTGTTCCTGCTGAAACTCAATATCCCTATCCTATCCTCATTATGGTAGCTACGCAATATTACATTCTTTTGGACCGGTCTTACATGGAATTGTGAATGGGATCAGTTCTACATGAAGTGCATGGGTGGGTATTTTATATAAGAAAAGTCAGGGTGCAGAAACCAAAAGATAGGGAAATAGATGCTTGGTAAGCAAGCAAAAGTTCTGATATTTTCAAAAGTGGAAAATGTTGAGACTTGGTATAAGTATGAATTCACCTGTGTTTATTTAAAAAAAATAACATCTTTTCCATCACAGACTAATCATGCCTTTATGAAATGGAAGCAACAGTGATACAAGGAAAAAAGTGCTGACTGACCTGGGATACAGGAAATCTAGCCACTAATTCTAACTTTGTCACTAAGCTTGGCCAAAGACTTTGAGCAGTCAAAAGTTGAGGTTGCTAAGATCATTTGTAAGTTTCTTTCACTTCTTGGGATCTGTAATCCATGAATACTGTCGATAATGTATTACAGTACATGTATGAAGGAGAGTAAACCAGATGGGTGGCCTCAGACTAACAAAAAAGATGACATCATGTGATCTGAAGAGTTGAGGAAGAAAGCCTTATTGCATTTGAGAGGATTCCAAAGTTCATGTTTTACCCCAAGGGCTCACATTTTTATTCATATTTTCCTTATTCCTTATAATTTGTTGTAATTACTGAACAATTTCAAACACCACCCAAAATAGGCACTGCAAGGTTGCATTTTCATTTTACTCGGCCTAGCTTTTGCATATCCAAGGAAAAATAAATAAAAACCCTGTAAAGCAGCCAACTAAATTATTGCACACCTGGCTCCCATTTATTATAAGATTATCACTGAAAACAAAGATTCTTGACTTTTACAACCCTCAATGTAGTGGCCTCCTCAGCAATACTCCCCAGCCTAATTTGGTAGAAACTAAACCAAGAACAAAGGAAACCCCTTAAGAAAATCCATGATATGATCTCTATATTAAGGTCTCCCTCTCCTGGCCCCTGAACTCAATGGCAGCATTTGAAACAAATGTATAAAGGAAATACGACAACAAGAAAAATGTTGGATTCCTTCCATGCTCCCACCTACGTGTAACGATAAAACTAAAATATGACAAAAACATTTTCCTTTGGCAGAAGAGTTTTGCTTTACTTTTGGAGAAACCAAGGTTCCATAAAAGAAAACATGTCTCTCTTCAGTTCTCTTAGTTTCAAAAATGTTTAAATTTCTTAAACACACAATCAGGTTAGGAAATCAAGAGAAAAACACAATAGAACAGACTGCCAGAGGGGCTGACTGCTGCCTAGGTATGTCTACATTGAAAAATTCCATTTGCTCCATCTCTAAATTGTAGTTTCTAATTGGATTAGGCTTGCCAGGTTCACTGAGTTTGTGGAATCAGTAAATACAGAGAATGGAATTCTAATTATAGAATTCTATCCAAAAAGATTTTAAGATGATTAACCCTCTGGCTTTGTGTCTTATTATTTCTCCTAAAGTATCTCAGATATTGAGGAGTATGCCTTTTTTTTTTTTTTTCATTTTCTTGAAGGTCTAGATGCATATATTTGAATAATAACCTCATCTCATTTAAAAGTACCTACATGTCTGAAAATTTTTACTAAGTGGGGAATTTTTGTTACATTTTTAATGCAGCTATTAGTATTTTTAAAGCCCACTTTAAAAATCAATCTCATTTTATATGCAGAACTGCAATATTCTGTCCTCCTTATGCTATATCATTTGTGCAAATATATTCAGATTTTATCTGCCACACTAGGGCAAGCCTCTCGGTAATCTGTCAGATGGACCCAGCCCTGATGTAGGATGATATTTTCATTTTCTTTTCTTTTTCTAGCTTCCCTCCTTTAATACAAGCAACAACTGTTGTTAACTACCGTGAGTAGCTTAGTCATGACACAAAGAGAAATGAGTGGATAGCAGGTCTGAGAAATCTGAGTAGTCGACTATGGAAACACGATGGGAAATACAGATAACTTCTAGCACAGTGCAAATGGGGAACTGGAAAAATGCAGGATATATAGTTGTCAGGTTTGGCAGTTAGGCATAGAGGAAACGCTGGTGGTTAAGGTGAATAGGTATGATGGGTCATGATTTTTGGAGGACCTAATTTTTCATGGGAAAAAGGTAAGGGGTGGGCTTTCAGAAATAGAAGGTGACAGGTGACGCTGAATGCATGAGTAGCAGCAAGAGATGGCAAAGTCAATCAAGGTCAGAGCGAAAGGTGAAGAGCTCCCTATAATGAATTGGAGTTTATGCTAGTAGATGACAAAAATTCAATAAAATAAAAACAAGATAGAGATGGGAGGGGGTAGAATCTTTCCTGTGAATTCACATCACCTCTCAAACTTCTCCTCAAACTGCCCACTTAGATAGATAGGCTAGGTTTCTCGTCTTCTTGCAACAGTAATGAATTGTTCTGTAAGATGCAATAAGACTATCTTGAGTCCACTTACCATTTGGGAAGTCTGAAGTGTAGAGTAGTTCCGAGTACAACTGTATCTGAAAAAGGTCTTAGTCTATTCTGTGGCTTTAAATTAAATTTTTTTAAGGAAACCAAAGTAAGTAAATTCTCCTTTCAATAAGTGAATTAATCAATTAGGTCTGTGGAAAGAGACAATGGAAATAACAACATCATCGGTCAGAAAAAGGCCAGGGGCCAACTGTGGAACAGACCATCAATAGCTCATATGCAAGTTCAAGTTGAAGCTGAAGAAAATCAGAACAAGTCCACAAGAGACAAAGGACAACCTTGAGTATATCCCACTTGGATTTAGAGACTATTCCAAGAATAGATTTGATGCATTGAACCTTAATGACTGAAGACTAGAAAGCTGTGGAATGAATCAAGGACATCATATGTGAAGAAAGCAAGAGGTCATTAAAAAGACAGGGGAAAAAAAAAAAAAAGACCAAAATGGATGTCAGAAGAGACTGAAAGTTGCTCTTGTATGTTAAGTAGCTAAAGCAAGTGGAAAAAATGATGACGTAAAAGAGCTGAACAGAAGATTTCAAAGGGCAGCTTAAGAAGACAAAGTGAAGTATTGTACAGACATGTACAAAGACCTGGAGTTAGGAAGCCAAAAGGGAAGAACATGCTTGGCATTTCTGAATTGAAAGAACTGAAGAAAAAAATTCAAGCCCTGAGTTGCAATATTGATGACACAACCTTGCTTGCTGAATGTGAAAAGGACTTGAAGCACTTACTGATGAAGATCAAAGACCACAGCCTTCAGTATGGATTACACCTCAACATTAAGAAAACAAAAATCCTCACAACTAGACCAATCCGCAACATCATGATAAACGGAGAAAAGAATGAAGTTGTCTGGATTTCATTTTACTTAGATCCACAATCAATGCCCTTGGAAGCAGCAGTCAAAGGACACATTGAATTGGGCAAATTTGCTGCAAAAGACCTCTTTTAAGTGTTAAAAAGCAGAGATGTCAACTTGAAGACTAAGGTGTGCCTGACCCAACCCATGGTGTTTTCAATCACTTCATATGCACTCATAACCTGGACAATGAACAAGGACGACCAAAGAAGAATTGACGCCTTTGAATTATAGTGTTGATGAAGAATATTGAATATACCATGGATTGTACATCTCACATACTTTGGACATGTTAGCAGGAGGAATCAGTCCCTGGAGAAGGACATCATGCTTGATAAAGTAGAAGGTCAGCGAAAAAGAGGAAGATCCTCAATGTGATGGATTGACACAGTGACTGCAACAATGGGCTCAATCATAACAAAGATTGTGATGATGGTGCAGGACTGGGCAATGTTTTGTTCTGTTGTACATAGAGTCACTATGAATCAGAACTGTCTCAATGGCACCTAACAACAACAATAGTATTTTAACTTGCCAAAGTGAAAGCGATAGTGATGTGAAAGATATATTAACTACTCAATACAAGATATCTGGATGACAACTTGTCAATACGTAAAACAAAACTAAAAAATAAAAATATTGAATACTATTGTCAGAGAATTATCTTAAGAATAATTAAGATAAATAATGAAGGTAAAATAAAAGTTTGGTATATAAACATTCATTACATTATAATTTATAATATTGCTAAATTAAAAACAATCCAAATGGCCAACAATTTGGAAATGGTTGCTAAAAGTGGTTTATTTAGGTTGCTGTTGTTTTTATTAGTGCTGCCAAGTCAGTTCCAACTCATAGCAACACTATGTAAAACAGATGGAAACACTGCACAGTCCTACTTGACCCTCCCAATCCTTGTTATGCTTGAGCCCATTGTTGCAGCCACTGTGTCAATTCATCTCATTGAAGGTCTTCCTCTTTTTTCCTAACCCTCTATTTAGCAATAGGTTGTCCTTCTAGAGGGACTGATCCCCCCTGATAGCATGTCCAAAGTATGTGTGACACAGTCTCACCATCCTTGCTTCTAAGGAGCATTCAGGCTGTACTCCTTCCAAAACATATTTGTTCATTCTTTTGGCAGTCCACGGTATATTCAATATTCTTCGCCAACACCATAGTTCAAAGGGGTCAATTCTTCTTTGGTCTTCCTTATTCATTGTCCAGCTTTGGAATGCACATATAGCAAATGAAAACAGCACAGCTTGGGTCAATAGTATCTTAGTCTTCAAGGTGACATCTTTGCTTTTTAACACTTTAAAGAGGTCTTTTGCAACAGATTTGCCCAATGCTATGCATTTCGATTTCATGACTGCTGCTTCCATGGGCATTGATTGTTGATACAAGTAAAATAAATCTTGAAAAAGTTTTCTCCATTTATCATGATGGTGCTTATCAGTCTAGTTGTGGGAATTTTTGTTTCCTTAATGTTGAGGTATAATCCATACTGAAGGCTG
Organism: Loxodonta africana; assembly: GCF_030014295.1. Taxonomy (NCBI): domain Eukaryota; kingdom Metazoa; phylum Chordata; class Mammalia; order Proboscidea; family Elephantidae; genus Loxodonta; species Loxodonta africana. The sequence goes on along the minus strand of NC_087343.1, from coordinate 99,063,031 downwards.
TGGTCTTTGATCTTCATCAGTAAGTTTTGATTTTCATTTTCAGCAAGCAAGGTTGTGTCATCCTCATAAAGCGCGTTTTAGAGTCTTTCTTCAAACCTGATGCCCCTTTCTTCTTCATATAGTCCAGCTTCTCAGATTATTTACTCAGCATACAGATTGAATAAGTATGGTGAAAGGATACAACCCTGATGCACACCTTTCCTTACTTTAAACTATGCAGTGTCCCCTTGTTCTATTCGAACAGCTGCCTTTTGGTCTATGTACAGGTTCCTCATGAGCACAGTTACGTGTTCTGAAATTCCCATTCTTTGCAATGATATCTATAATTTGTTATCATCCACACAGTCAAATACCTTTGCATATTTAATAAAACACAGGTAAACATCTTTTTGGTATTCTTTGCTTTCAGCCAGAATCCATCTGACATCAGCAATGATATGCCTGGTTCCATGTCCTTTTCTGAATCTGGCTTGAATTTCTGGCAGTTCCCTTTCAGTGTACTACTGCAGCCTCTTTTAAATGATCTTCAGCAAAATCTTACTTACATGTGTTATTAATGATATTGTTCAATAATTTCTGCATTCAGTTGGATCACCTTTCTTTGTAAGAGGCATAAATATGGATCTCCTCCAGTCAGCTGACCAGGTAGCTGTCTTCCAAATTTTTGGCATAGATGAGTTAGCACTTCCAGTGCTGCATGTTTGTTGAAACATCTCAGTTGGTATTCCATCAATTCCTGGAGTCTTGTTTTTCACCAGTGCCTTCAGTGCAGCTTGGACCTCTTCCTTCAGTACCGTTGGTTCTTGACCATATGCTACTTCCTGAAAAGGTGTACACTGACCAGTTCTTTTTGCCAGAGTGACTCCGTGTATTTCTTCCTTTTTCTTTGATGTTTCCTGTGCACTTTAATATTTTCCCTGTAGAATCCCTCAATATTGCTACTTGAGGCTTGAATTTTTTCTTCAGTTGTTTCAACTTGAGAAATGTCGAGCATTTTCATCCCTTTCAGTTTTCTAATTCCAGGTCTTTGCACATGTCATTACAATATTTTACTTTGTCTTCTTGAGCTATCCTTTGAAATCTCCTGTTCAGCTCTTTTCTTCATCATTTTTTCTTTTTCTTTAGCTACTCAGCATTCTAGAGAAAGTTTCAGAGTCTCTTTTGACATCCATTTTGGTCTTTTCTTTCCTTCCTGTCATTTTAAAGACGTCTTGCTTTCTTCATTATGATGTCCTCAGTGTCATTCTATAATTCATCTAGTCTTCGGTCATTAGTGTTCAACGCATCAGATCTATTCTTGGTATGGTTTGTAAATTCAGGTAGGATATACTCAAGGTCATACTTTGGCTCTTGAGGGTCTGTTGTAATTTTCTTCAGCTTCAACTTCAACTTGCAGATGAGCAACTGATGGTCTGTTCCACAGTCAGCCCCTGGCATTCTTCTGACTGATGATATTGAGCTTTTTCTTTGTCTCTTTCCATAGATGTAGTCAGTTTGATTCCTATGTATTCCATCTGGTGAGATTCACATGTATAGCCATTAATATGGTCAAAAGAAAATTACTTGCAATGAAGAAGTCTTTGGCCTTGCAAAATTCTATCATGTGATTTCTACCTTCATTTCCATCACCAAGGCCATATTTTCCAACTACTGATCCTTCTTCTTTGTTTCTTTCGCATTCCAGTCACCAGTAATTATCGATGCATCCTGATTGTGTTTGATCGATTTCAAACTGCAGAGTTGGTAAAAATCTTTAATTTCTTCATCTTTGACCTTAGTAGTTGGTATGTAAATTTGAATAATAGTTGTATTAACTGGTCTTCCTTGTAGGAGTATGGATACTATCCTATCACTGACAGCACTGTACTTCAGGATAGATCTTGAAATGAGTGACAATGAGTGCAACAGCATTCCTCTTCAAGTTTTCATTCCTGGCATAGTAGACCATATGATTTTCTGATTCAAAATGGCCAATACCCATCCATTTTAGCTCACTGATACCTAAGATATCAATGTGTTACATTTCATTTTTGATGATTTCCGGTTTTCCTAAATACATACTTCAAACATTCCACTTGGCAATTATTAATGAATTTCTTCAGCTGTTCTTTCACATTTTGAGTCATGCCACATCAGCAAATGAAGGTCCTGAGAGCTTGACTCCATCCATATCATTAAGGTCGACTCTACTTCAAGGAAGCATCTCTTTCTCAGCCTCCTTTTGAGTGCCTTCTAACCTGAGTATCTCACCTTCCTGCACTCTATCAGAAAATTTCCAGTGTTATTCATAAGGTTTTCACTGTGTAAATCATTTCACAAGTAGACTCCCAGGTCTTTCTTCCTAGTCTGTCTTAGTCTGGAATCTCAGCTGAAACCTGTCTGCCGTGGGCGACCCTGCTGGTATTTGAATACCTGTGGCTTAGCGCCAGCACCACAGCAACATGCAAGTCCCCACAGAATGACAAACTGGTAGACTTGTGGGTGATTATTTAGGTTATGGTGTATTATATAGTCATCTAAATAATCAGGCTTTTGAAGAATACTTATCAATAGAGGAAAAAAAATGTTTTGCATAATGAAAAGCAGGATATATAAATGTGTATAACCCATAAACTTCATTTTGCAAAACAAATTTAAAAATTAAAAAAAATGAAAAAAACCATAAGTTACCAATGTAAGTAAATATGCCACAAGTCATTCATTTACTCATTTATTTATTCAACACGTATTTGTTGAGCATTAGGTGCTGAATATACACACTCCTGATTTCATGAAGTATGAAGTCACATTCCAGTAGTAGGTAGGAGAAGGAAAATAGAGTAACTAAACTTTTATATACATACATATAAACATATATTTATATATATATATAGTCCTGGTGGCCCAGTGGTTAAGAGTTTGGCTGCTAACCAGAGGGTCGGCAGTTTGAAACTAACAGCTACTCCTTGGAAAGCTTATGGGGCAGTTCTAACCTGTCCTATAGGGTTGCTATGAGTCAGAATCAACTCAACGGCAACAGGTTTGGTTTTATATGTATATATAATACATATATGCAAATATATACACACACAAATATATACATATTTGTTTTTATGTGTCATCGAGTCGATTTCAACTCATAGCTGCCCTGTAGGATGGAACAGAACTGCCTCATATTATTTCCTAGGCTGTAATCTGTATGGAAGCAAATCGTCAGGTCTTTTCTCCCATGAAGCCACTGTTGGGTTTCAACAGCTGACCTTTCTACTAGCAGCCAAGTGCTTAATCATTGTACCACCAAGGGTGTTTATATACATATTTACTTATTTGTATAACGTGTGTCTCTGTGTGTCTATGTATAGTAATTAGACCCATAGCATAAAAATAAAAGGAATAGTAAAGAGTGTTCAGATGATGAGAGTTGCAATTTTGTGAAAAGTCGTCTGTATTGTGTTGGCATTTGATTCAAGACCTATTGGAATCATAGAAGAAAGTCACGTGGCAATCTGTGGAGAAGAATATTTCAGGAAGAGAGAAGAGCAAGTTTAAAGGCCGTGAGGCAGGAGCATGCTAGGCAAAATGGAGGAATAACAAGCATCCAGTATCAACAAAGTGAAAGGTAGTATAGTAGGACTTGAAATCAGATGACAGCCAGAGATAAGGTCAGGTGAGCATGCTATCATGGGAACATTTAGAGCAAAGTCAATAAATAAAACAAAACAGAAAAGCCATAGCAACCCTAGAGGACCCAGTAGAACTGCTCCATCGGGTTTTCATGGAACAGCTGGTAGATTTGAACTGCTGATCTTTTGGTTAGCAGCTGAATCACTTAACCACTGTACTGCCAGGGCTCTTAGAGCAAAGTAATGACATGATATGATTTACATGGAGAATGGCCTGAAAGGGAAATCTGTATAAATGCAGGAGGAAGATGGGTAGAAAATTACTGAAGTAGTTTAGCGAAGTTTCTTTAGTGTCCTCTTACCTCTGTGGTATTACTCTTCATCTACCTGAAAGGGTCTTCCACTGTTCAGATCTGCAGCTGGCTCATTCTCATAGCATAATTCATTCTGGGTTTGTTTTTTAAGTTCCAGAAAATCTCAGTATAATGCAGTGTGGCTGATTCTTCACCATCTCAGCTACTGCAGACTGACTAATGGCAAGCCCTTACTACCACCTTTCGTCTAGTCCACTTACCCAGGAATAACTGCCATCTCTGCTGCAGTTACTTTCCCTTGCCAGGTACAGCCCCTAGCATGCCCACTGTTCTCCACCCAGCCATGTAAGAAGATGTGGGCATGAGAGGTCTTCTTTCTCACTATCTTCTCTTTATTTCATTCTCCTTTATAATCCTCAGAACTGAAAATATCATCTACTTTTCTTTTACTTCTCTAGTTGTATAAGCTAATGGCTTAATATATAGGTTCAGAAGTCAGATGCCTGAGCAAGAATTCTGATTTTGCCACTTATGTGTATATGTGACATACAATACTTAATATTACTGAGTTTCCCTAATAGGTAAAATATGGAAAATTATAAAAGTGACTACCTCATAGTAATGTGAGAATTAAATAAATTAATGTCTGCAAAATTCCTAAAATAGTAGATGTGCAATAAATGTTAAGACCTGCTATTACGATTATTCCCTTTTCTCTACCTTATAGGTGAACTTTATGAACTGGGCCCTTCAGGGTTTGACAGTGATAACGAAAATTTGTCCAAATATCCCCTTTCCATAAAAACTGGGTTTTGAAATTCCTGTCTTGTTAAAATTCTAGAATCAACCTTCTTCTCACCTACGGTTATAAACTTCACTACTGAGCTTAAGGAGAAGAAGCTTCAATAAAGTAATATAACCCACTACTGTTGAATCAATTCCTACTTAGCAACCATAGGACAGAGCAGAACTGTCCCAGAGGGTCTTTACAAAAGGATACTGACACATCTTTCTCTCATAGAGCCACTGGTAGTTTTGAACTGCCAACCTTTCGGTTAGCAACAGAACACTTTAACTACTGTACCACCAGAGCTCCAAAATATTATAAAGGGGGATGGGAATAAAGGGGTCTAATATTTGACACTTATTTGACTTGATGGCAACCAGTTTTTTTTTTTTTTTTAAATATCTGATACACCCTATTAGAGTGGATTGATGTATGAGTGGCAGGTGAGGAAATGGGAAGAAAAGATAAACTTTTCAAAAGTTTGCTTATAGGCCACCTAAGATATAACTATTGGTCTACTCATCTGTAGCAAAAGAGAAAGAAGGAAACCAAAGGCTCAAAGAAGAAATTAGTTTATAAGAAAAACAGTCTATACCAACCACAGCCTTAGCCACCCCAAGACTAGAACTTGATGGTGCCCCAGTTCCCACTACTGATCATTCTAATCAGGGCCACAATAGATGGACCCTGATAGAATGGGATAAAAATGTGGATAAGAACCTCAAGTTCCTAAAAAATCAAAACAAATAAACAAGAAACAGACCTATTAGACTGGCTCATACTGGAGGGCTCCTTGAAACTATTGACCTGAGATACACTTCATACCTTGAACTGAAACTGTGTAGCTAAATAACAAATTGGCTCCAAAATACCCATAAGCACTGTGCTCCTTTAAAAAAAATCACCTGTATGAGACCAAACAGTCAACAATTACTTTAAAATAAAGGTGAGAACGTACAGGGGCAGGAAAGCCTGATTAATGGAAATGGAATAAACAAAGCCAAACAGGGAGCCTAAGAATCACCTGGGGATCTTTTGAAAATGTAGATTCTGATTCAGAGCACTTGGGGTGGAAATGCAAATTATCAACAGGGGATCCAACCAGAAAGAATCAGTTCAAAGCCCTGAGGTGAATGACTAGCTTATACCACCTTGAGCAAAGGTCAGCTGTCCACAATGTATCCTGGTCAGATTTTGAATCAAGAGCAATTAAATGTTTTGTTTTGTTTTTGAACAGCTTTTTTGAGATATGGTTTGCATGTCATGCAATTAACCCATTTAAAGCGTACAATTCTGTGGTATTTAGTATATTAACAGATATATGCACTATCACCACATTCAAATTTAGAACATTTTTATCACCTCAGAAAGAAATGATGTACCTTTTAGACATCACCTCCTTATACCCTCATCTCTCCCCTTCCCTAAGCCAACACTAATCTACTTTTTTTCTCTTTGATTTCCCTATTCTGGATTTTCATATGAATGGGATCAAATAATATGTGGACTATTATGCCTAGCTTCTTTTTTTAAAGTGTGGTGAAAATGTATACAACACATATGCCAATTCAAAATTTCTACTTGTATAATTGAATGAAATTCTTCAAATGTGCAACCATTCTCACTATTCTTTTCCAAATTATTCCACCACCATTAACATAAATTCAATGTTACCTAAGCAAAAACTCCTCCTTTACCCCTTCATCTTGACCCTGGTCCAAAAAACAAAACCAAACCCATTGCTACCGAGTTGATTCTGACTCATAACAACCCTATAGGAAGGAGTAGAACTGCCCCATAGTGTTTCCAAGGAGCACCTGGTGGATTTGAACTGCAGACCTTTTGGTTTGCAGCCATAACTCTTAACCACTCGGCCACCAGGGTTTCCCCAACCCTGGTAACCACCAATAATGTTTGGTTTTCTTGTATTTGTTGTGTGTATTTTCACCACACTAAATTAACTAAGTAAATAAATACATAAGAACAAGTTGTAGGAAAAGAACTGTGAGAAAGAAATCTGAAATAAGTTGAGGCCATGATTTGAGAATGGTTCATTTGACTTTATGACAAAGCCAGGGCTTGATTGACTATAAGAGGAAGATGTAAATAAAAGTGTGAGGACAAGGTCATTGATAAAGGGAAGGTTAAAAAAAATGAGGAATGTTTATTTTAGATAGAGTGCCCACAAAGAAACCACTTGGGATGATGGTTGGAGGTAGGGTAGAGAAGAAAACTGTAAGCTGAGTTACAATATGTTAAGTGAATGAAAACACAGACCAGGACATCGACAGTTGGCAGCAACAAGGAACAGAATGTAGAATTTCCAGTGGCATGAGCTACAAATAGTTTAGTTCTAAGTCAAAAACTCATTGTTATAAAATTGGTTTAGTAGATTTTTTGGACATTAAAATAATGTAATTCTGTATTTCTGACATAGAGAACTTCCTATAATAACTTATTGGAACAGCCTGCATAGCATGATTTAATTTTTATGAAAGTATAAATCAAATCAGAATAATTTGACAGATAAGGTTATTTGTGGTTATTAGTGGTGAAACATTGGTTGATTTTACTTCCTTTTTTCACTTTAATGTATTGTTTAAAATATTTATAATGAGCATGTATTATTTTGAAGTTCAGCAAGGAAACAATAAAACCCCTTTTTATTTTGTAAAATAATCTTTCACAAACCTAGTCATTTATTTTAGTCATAGGAAATGTTAGTTACAACCAGAAGCCATCAACACAGCCCTGTATAAAAGTAGAATAAGAAACAGAAATTCAGAAAGCTCATATGCCGTAGTCCAAAGCAGATTCACATGAAGATTATTAAGAATTAATAAGTTCAAGCATCATTTCTGAATATTGTTTTGCATTTGAGAGATTTGGGTGTGTAAATGTAGAAATGTATTAGTTCCTCTATTTTACAGCTAAAAGTGTATTTCACAGACTATATATGCATGATGGTTAACCTCTGAACTTAAGTTTAGAAATATATAAATGAGTAAAATTAATTGGATTGTTCTGTGTCTGTCAATGAATATTTAGAAAACCAATAATCTTAAAAAAATAGTTATATTCCAGATACAGGTAAAGAAAACATAATCACATACTCAAAAAGAGGTCACATAGAAAACAGATTACTCATTCTAACACTGTGAAAACTGGCATGGTACTCAATAATATACAAGATTTCAAGAAGCAAGGTTTGTATAGGAGGCCTCAGGGCAGAGCCACAAAGTCAAGAAGGCATATATGAGATTTTCGCATATGTTATTGGTAACCCTCTACAGGCAAATCGCAGTGTAGACCTTCAGAGTTTGGACCAACGCTATGTCATCCTCTGCAAGTGACCAGTAGCCTTTTGACAAACAGCTTCTGGCTTGAGATTGGGTCAACCTAGAGACTGAAGGTGTCACCACGGCTAATCCCAAATCAGCAGCTATTTTATGTTTCACTGTCTGCAGCTAGCCGGTATGTGTCAGACACCAGTCTAATGTTCCCTCCATGATCTAGGAGATACAAGTTAAGTTCTTTTAGTGGATCAACTGATATTCCTTTTCCTAGGTTTTAGGGAAAAGAAAATTACCCTGTAGGATAGAGGTAGGAGAAAGTGTAATGTCATGGATTGAATTGTGTCCTCCCAGATATTTGTCGACTTGGCTAGTCCATAACTTCCAGTATTGTGTGATTGCCCACCATTTTGTCATCTGATGTGATTTTCCTATGTGTTGTAAATCCTGCCTCTACAATGTTAATGAGGTAGATTAGAGGCAGGTGTGTTAATGAGCAGGATTCAATCTACAAGATTAGACTGTGTTTTAAGCCAATCTCTTTTGAGATATAAAAGAGAGAAATAAGCAGAGAGAAAGGGAGACCTCATACCATCAAGAAAACAGCCCTGGGAGCAGGGTGTGTCTTTGGACCCAGGGTATCTATGCCTGAGAAGCTCCTAGACTGGGGGAGGGAGGGTGGGTGGAAGATTTATGACAAGGACCTTTCCCAGACCTTTCCCCAGATCTGACAGAAAGAGAAAGCTTTCCCTTGGAGCTGGCTCCCTGAATTTGGACTTCTGGCTTATTAGCCTGCGAGAGAATAAATTTGTTTGTTAAAGCCATCCACTTGTGGTATTTCTGTTATAACAACACTAGATGACTAAGACAGGTACGCATATGGGGAAGAATGAAGGGAGAGGTAGGTGGGGACAAAAAGACCAACAGCTTCCTAAACAATCTTCTTCTGATATCCCTTCCTTCAATTTGGACAAGTAACTCTTAAGTTCCTTAGTTATTTAGTGCTGCTATAGCAGAAAATTTTGAGTCCCTTTTTAAGAATTAGTTCAGGGCCAATATTCCTAACAGGTCTTTTTAATTTCTATCCCTCAAAGCAAAGTCATCTGATAAACTTTGGGGAAGTTAGAAGACAAATTTACACTATAAAATTTTGATGGTGTAATAGGATCTTCCTCAAAGGGACTTGGCCTCACTTTCATGCAAAGGGTTTTGGGTCCGTGAACTGACAAATTTTTGAATTGACTGAGGAATTGTGACACTTTAATGTGGTGATTCAAGTGAGACTTCTGTTCACCAGATTTAGAGTTTTTTTTTTTTCATTTAGACTAATTAAGTAAGATTTAATAAGCTGCCCATCTATTTCAGTCTTAGGGGTACTATTTCAGAATAGACTCAATAGCAATGAGTTCAGGTTTTCTTTTTTTTTTTTTTAATGAACTAGCCAGTACCAAAGATCTCTGCATCGGACTCTTCCGATTACTACTTTGGCTGTGCTTCTCATTGTGGTAGCCATGCTTGCATTGTCTTTGGTGATTAAATGTTAGCCCTTCGTTCATTCCATCTCTGTTCTAATCATTGCCATTGTGTTCAGGGAGCTCAGTTTAATGACAAGTTTTGGTGTTTAATGCAGATTTACGATAGTCAGCCCAGAGTTCTTCAAGGGTGCAGTTGATCCACTCACAAATGCTTTTCTTACAGCCTTGGTGAAGAGGGTGTGTTCTGTACACTTCCAGGGACATAATTAGGTGCTTAGTGGGTGTGCTATGACATGCCAAAGCTTTGTGATCCTCACAGGTGGTCCCCAATTTCTAGATAGTCAGTAGATCATTAGAAAAATGGCACTTATACCTAAACGGATTGCTCCATTTCTATCATATCCTTCCTATCACAGCCTGAACACATTAGCACATGGAAAATATCTTTTATTACAATAAAAAGTGGACAACATACAACAGACGAGCAATGCCCCCTGACTTCAAGTTTTCTGGATGGATATTACTTCTATGCAAACACCTCGCTTTGTGTACTTTGTGCAGTGGATGAGGGACTTAAACGGGACAGTAATATGACATACCAATCCCCCCTTGCTTCTGGAAACTGTCCCAGTAAATATAAAGAACTCTTCCATGCTATCCCTCTACCTGACATATTGGGCGAGGGACAGATGGGAGTATATTTACTGCTGGTCTCCTGTTAAGGTATGTCCACTTAGGTGGGCTGTAAGCTTAAAACTTCACATGCTGTCTATTAGCACCATAGCTAAAGAGATCATGAGATTCCCCCAACCAATCATTTTTATACTACAAAGCCCATGTGACATTCTAAGGTGACAAGCCTTAGGCCTCAGAAGTTGGGGTGGTGGGGGGCCTCATCATGCCCCTCCCTATCTGAGACTTGTTGCCAAGGAGTCGTTTTGAAGACTCCCAACTTATTTACATATGCTTAAGCATGGCTTGGCTATTTTAGAAAGGCAAATTTCTCAGGCCATTTTCAGGAACCAGAGGCAAAAAGCCAAACTTAGTTCTTTGTTCCAGAGTTAACAAGCCTTTTCTGATCTAGCATTCCAATATCCTTACAACTTCCCTTATATTATACCAAGGATGTTCTCGCATTTCAAGTCCATTTGATATAGGCCACATCTGGTTCCGGGTATCAGTCAATAAGCCAGACAAAGCTCTCCAGTAACTCCCAGTTACCCAAGCTAATACATTGAGTCCATAATCTCTCCAAGGTTCTTTACTCAAGGAGAGACTAACTTCTTCAGTCAGGAAGAAGGGTCGCTTCTGTTGCAAATGAAGCTCAGGAGGATTTAGGTGTTTAATGCCTCCAGTTTCACCAGTTGGCTTGCTTGTCCCCAACTCAAATTTTTAGGGTGCTACTCCTTCCGAATGACTGCCCTGCTCTAACTTTAATGTAGGAAATCTTGCAATGTTTTGAACTCAATTTGCATTGTTAAGTCAGCCACCTGCATGATTAGACTTTTGGTTTGTTTTTCTGAAATTTCAGCCCTGCCACTACAGAAGATAGTGTTTTTTTTAGGGCAGCCATAGAAACTTTTTGGTCCTGTTAAAACAAAAGTCATATTAATCCAATAATAGAAATTGATTGAAGTTTATTTAATCTACTATTTGCAGATCAGGGTAACATTTGAACTAGGGAGTCAACAAAGTTCCAAAGAGGAAAGAATTTCCAAAGATTCATATACCAATCTTATCAGCATTGCCATGGAATGTTCTGGAAACAGGGCCAGAACAGTGTTTATATAATAGCAATTTACCCAAAAAACAGCTTCTTGTCTGACCTTAGAGTTTCCGTTTCTCAAAACTGATTGCACATAGACAATTCTTCAAAAAAGCACAATGTGTGAGGCAAAATGCTCTTTATTAATTTACCTACTAGGTTATAGGTTGACTTTAGGAAATCAGCCTTCTCAAGGCTCAAGGTCCAAAGGTCATCTCAGGATTATGGCTTGGGTAGGTGACCTGAACCTCCATGGAACACGGAAACCTGGATTCCAAGAGAATTAAACTACATTCCCCGGTCCTATATTTTGAGATGGGAATTTTAAGCCCTCAATATTTTCTACCAAGTGCTGCAGTGCACTTAGAACAAACAAACCAACTTAAGCACTTGCTTTATTTTCTCTGTAACGTTCTATATTACTAACTTTGTACTTAGTCAAGGCTTTGACTTCTATAGGAATCTTATTAAAGCTATTTATAGGTGATGATTAAATACCTTTTTTGCTAAAACCTTCCATGGATTATGAGTGTTCCCTTCCCCAAAGGAAACAGGGCCATTAATACCTTTAATCAAATTAGATCAGAGACTAATTCCGGATAACTTAGAGTCAATTCTGAGAACTTATTCCTAAAGTTCTGTTCATCTAGAACATTTCTGCCTTATGGAATATAATGCAAGTCACTATTGCAAGTCACTTATCTATTTTTAAAATATTTAATAGCGACATTTAGAAAGTACAAATAAAAAGTAAAATTAATTTTAATATCTTATTTAACCCAATACATTCAAAATATTATCGTTTCAACAAATTGTTGTGTGCTGTCCAGTCAATCCAGACTCATAACAACGCTATAGGGCATGGTAGAACTGTCCCAAAGAGTTTCTTAAATTGTAATCTTTATGGGAACAGATTGTCACGTCTTTCCTCCTGTGGAACCACTGGTGGTTCGCCAACCTTTCAGTTAGCAGCTGAGCGCTTAACCATTGTGCCACCAGGGCTCCTTTTTCAACAGGTAGTTAACATAGAAATTATTAATGAGGTATTTTCATTCTTTTTTCTTGCACCTACTCATCATATATCGACTGTCTTATTATCTGACACTTCACATTTACGACAATAGTAAAAAAAATCTACTGTATGACTACTTTGTGCATTAACAAAGTAAGTCTGGCTGTAACACTTTCATGACCAATAGGAGATACAGCACCCACCTATATTTTCTGCCTCTCACATCCAAAGGGAAATATATGTCCCACATAATATTTTGTGACCTGATGTAGTCATCCTCCATTTTTGTATAACACTAATTTTCGTATAACAACTTGGTCATTGGAACTTAACCATGTTGATAGGAGAGAAGCGGGTGTACTGTGTTCAGAACCTGGTGTGTATTTTACACAAACAGCACATCTCAATTCTGACTAATGGCATTTCAAGTGCTCAACAGCCACACATGGCTAGTGGCTGCTGCATTGGAAAGCACATATTTAGAACACCTTCTAACAGTAATTTCTATATCAGTCAGGGTTCTATCAGAGAAGCAGAATGAGTGATAAAAAGTAAAAGACTGTACATAGTGATTAGATCTTACACAATTACAGAAATGGAAATAATTAGCTCTGCAATGCTGTTGTCTCTGTGTCTGGTGTGGAGAGTAAAGCCATTAACTACTAACCAAATGATCATTCAGGAAAGAAAGCTAGCTATGCACAATGTCTAGAATAAGGAACCCACGACCTCTGATCAATGCACCTCATGCAGAGCCACCACTAGCCTATCAGTGGAGGCGTGCATGTTGCTGTGATGCTGAACAGGCTTTAGCAGCGCTTCCAGACTAAGATAAACTAGGAAGGAAGGCCAACCTGATCTACTTCCAGAAACAGGCCACTGAAAATCCTATGAATCTCAAAGACCTGAGCCACGACAATCATGGGGATGACACAGGGCTGGGCAGAGTTGCCGTTCAGTTGTGCGTGGGTCTCCATGAGTCAGGACCAGCTCTAAGGCATCTAACACCATGAACTAGAGCTGGCTTTATTTTCTCTCAGCCTCCAACTGCTGCCAGGGGTAACATACAGGAGAAGCTGGAGCCCTTTACCACAGACTTGCACATTCACTTGGTGAAATATGAAAGGAGACTGATGGCATCAAAGTGATACCCTAGATCAGTGACAAGTGTGAGATGTCACCATGGCTGGTGCCGTATACTGACCTTTCTGAGCATAAAAAATAAGATTGCTGCTTCACTTTTGCCTTCGAAACTCATGCAAATTTCTTTTGTGGCCCAATACAAATCCAAAACCACACAGGATAAGGAATTTTGGAAACTGTATTTCTAGCCTGGTTAATGTGACACAATAATAAGCCACTAGAACTATATTACATTAAAAAAATTAAAAACAAATAAACTGAGAAAACAAATTTATATGAAATATCAAAGGAAAGATTAATATCTAAATTTATTAAGGACTCTTGCTAGATATTTAGAAAACAATATTAATCACCAATGAGTAAAATGAACAATGATCATTCTCAAAGATAAAAAGAAGCCATGAAGTTCACAAAAACAATCTCATTTACAAGAAAAAAAAAGGCAAATAAAAAGATATAGCTAATAATTTTGTCTTTTATGGTGACGGTACTATGAACATGCTATCCTACATTTCTGGGTGACATAAAAATTGATGTAAATTTAATGAAATGTAATTTTGTAAAATGTCTCACAGCTTTAAAATGTTTCCACCCCTCACTGTAGTAATTCCACTTCCAGTAATTCACCCTTAGGAAAATAAGAAATAAACCAAAGATTCCCATTGAGGTATTACTCCCATTTTAAAACTCTTTAAATTATACAAATATTCAAAATAAGAAAAGAATAATCATATAAAATGCCTGAAAAATATTAAGTGGTAAAAGCCAGATACATTACCACATATATAGGGACAGTATGATCTTAATTTTCAAAATAAATAGTACAATGGCATAATCCTCCAATTAGAAGAAGAATTTTGGATGGAAATATTTTAAGATGTTAGATCTGGTTAGGTGATTTTTAATTATATTAATTATAATTTCTTCTTTCCAACATTTTTGAAATTTGCATTTGATGTTTACTAAATTTTTTTTTTAATTTTAAATCTAATAAAGGTCATTAAAATATTTGTATTAATTTAATGGCATTGTGTGCCTCAAACTGGCATGAACACATATATTGTTACAACCTTAGTTTTTTAATGTTTATTTTGCTGTTGTTTTTGTTGAGGATATACACAACAAAACATACATCAATTCAACAGTTTCTACATGTACAATTCAATGACATTGATTACATTCTTCCAGTTGTACAACAATTCTCACCCTCCTTTTCTGATTTGTTCCTCCCCAATTAACATAAACTCACTGCACCCTAAGGTTCCTATCTAATTTTTCGAGTTGCAATTGTCAATTTAGATACAGATATTTCTTAAAAGAGCGTAATGTTCAAGGCAGATATTTTTGAGATTAAGTTTAATGGATCATTCCTTTAACTTGCTTTAAAATTTTCATGGAAATCTGAAAATATGTCCATTTTCCCCCTACTACTTTAGTAACTGCTAATTCTCCTCTTATTCCTGAAATTCCAGTTAGAATAGATGTAAAATCTCATCAAGACCCCAGACTTCCCAATAGGTGATATGAAGTAGATATCATTTAGCTTTTAGCTGTAAACTGGGAGGAGGGGGATAAATTATTTTCAGCACACAAAAAATACTGAAGTAGTCTGAAGTGTATATAAACCTAAACCTGTTGCCATCAAGTCAATTCTGACTCATAGCGACCCTGTAGCACTGAGTAGAACTGCCCCATAGGGTTTCCAAGGAGTGCCTGGTGAATTCAAACTGCCAACCCTTTGGTTCGCAACCACAGGTCTTAACCACTACATTACCAGGGTTTCCTCCAAAGTGTATATAAGTAAATGGCTTAATTAAAGTCAGCATGCAGATAAGTTGGGTGATTTTAAGTAACAAAAAACATGCAGAAATGCCAAGTTGTAAGTGCAAAAGAATATACTAGATTGTTCTGCCCTCCCACATCGATTGGTTCACACCCTTGCCTCTGTAGTTCATTACTCTGCTAAGCTATTTCCTCATTATCCAAACGTGGGGTTTATCTTTCTCACAAGGTAACGTTGTTATAGATGATCTAGCTATTGAATGTCTTCAACAAAAAACAATCTTGTTAATAGCTTCTCTGTTGTCACTTCAAATCCATCTTATATCTGGAACCTAGCTCTCTCTCTCTATATATAAGTATTCCCTTCTCCAAATTGATGGTGATTACTCTGTCTAGAAGCTATAATGTTTCACACACAAAAAAGTGCTCAGCTCCTAAAGCTTTAAGTCTTTTCCTGTTATTTTTTCTTAAAAAAAAAAAAAAAAAAAAAGAGGGATTTGGTCAACAGAGGATTTATTCCAACAGCCAAAGTCTTTGTCACTGTGAAATACATAGAGATGATTTTTATAGCATTTCTTGAGCAGTTTTATCCTTTATATCAGACTTATATGAAAAAAAAAGAGGAATTTTCAAAACATCTCTACCATGAACTTAAATGCTGCTTACTACATCACTCTGATGTATTTTCTGCCTGAAATAAAAAGGCACATTCTACAGCTTGCTCATAGAAGGAAAAGACCTATGTTTAGTATCAAAGGAGAACTTAAAATCTGATCTTTCAGATAATCCGAAAGACAAACTACAGTGCCACAAGGAATACTTCCCAGGGTAAGTTTACTTACTGTCAGGATAAATGGCGTATTTGAAGAGAAGGGTAGTAGTAGGTGTGAGAATGGAAACTGTGAGCTTGATTCTGCGTCGGGGGATCAGAGGGAAGGCCCTCAGTCAGTATACAACAGAGGCAATCAGTTCAACTTCCAGAGAGAAAGAAACACAAAGAAACACTCTGATAAGTAGAGAGTTTCAAGAAAGTGCCGTGCATGACATGCCAACACATGCTGCTGGGTCGATTCTATTTGGAGTGAGAGTCCATGACGCTGATGTTCACAGGTACTTACTACTTTGTGCGCCTGAAGCACTTTGAACACATGGGTGTTGACTGATTCATCTTATTGCTTTGTTTATGTCAACTGGGAGAATCAGAGAGGAAAATGAATCATTTCAGTTAAATTACCTTGTCTTCTCTGTATCCTTAACACCTGTCATTGTGTTGAACGTAATA
The DNA here is from genome assembly GCF_030014295.1 of Loxodonta africana. NCBI lineage: Eukaryota > Metazoa > Chordata > Mammalia > Proboscidea > Elephantidae > Loxodonta > Loxodonta africana. The sequence goes on along the minus strand of NC_087343.1, from coordinate 99,046,576 downwards.
CTTCCTTTAATTTTTTTTTCTTTTTAATTTAAAGAATATGCATCGTTATTTTTCTTATCCTTTCTGAATAGGTTGAAGGTATCGGATGGAGACATAGTTGAAGAAAAGAGAATGATTAATCAAGGCTACCAATCAGACTTCTGGCTCCCAAGGTAATAGCTACATGGTGAGGAGGAGCTTCGAACTGCTTAGGAAAAGAGAAAGGATTTTGGAAGCTGAGTGGAGAGGAGAAAGGAGAGATAAAATAGATGGAAGGACAGAAGAATCGAGGCTGGAGAGGTTTAGAAAATTGTAATAGGAAATTTAATCATTTCTGTAAATCTTATCTATTGCTGTAGGTAATCTTCAATAAAAGATCAATTTTTTAATTAATGTATTTTGAAACTGGAATTGTACTAGGGGCTGCATCAAGTACCAAGTCTTACGTTGTGTGTTGGGTAAGAATAGCAGCAGTCCACAGGAATTTTGTTAAAACTAGACTATAATCCACCATCATCCGCAGTTGCCTTGGAGATGATTCCAACTCATGGCGGCCATGTGTGTGTCAGAGTAAAATTGTGCTCCATAGAGTTTTCAGTGGCGGATTTTTTGGAAGTAGGTCACCAGGCCTTTCTTCTAAGGAGCCTTTAGATGGACTTGAACTACCAACCTATTGAGTAGCAGCGGAGTGCTTTAACCATTTGCACCTCCCAGGGACCCCAGGCTATGATAAGTAAGTAAATACTTCCTTGGTGAGATTGATAGTTAAATAAGTGTATAGTGACGGATATCATTGCTAAGTTTTTAATAATAGTTAACATTTACTTAGTACTTATTATCTCCTAAGCATATGTTAGGTACTTTTCATCCATCATTTTGCTGAATCCACAAAATTGACCCTTGTGGTACTTTGCTACAGTAAAGGCTCCCAAGGAATCATGCCACTACATTTTCTAGTCCCTTCTAACATTAACTCTACCTTTGGCAGTACGACTTACTTAGCCAATATGACATCAGCATTTGTAATAGAAATAGAGATTTGATAACTTGCACATTAAGGTTTGTCTCTTGGAAGGTTTCATTTATCATGTGAAGAAGCATGGCCCAGCCTCCTTAAGGATGAAAGATCTCAAGGAGAGAGAAGCGCAACCATCCCAACTGAACCCAGTGCCCAGTCAACTCACCAGGTGTAAGCAGTCATATGTGTGAATTCAGACAACACCATCAGAATTCAATTTATAAAATTTGGGGCCGGGGGAGGGTGGTAGAAATCATTGCTTCAAGTCATTAAGCTTTGGGTTGATTTGTTATTCAATAATAACTAACCCATACAAAAATTTGTACCAAAAATGGAAAACTGTATTAAAAAGAAAACAAGAAAAGAAAACCTAAATCATGCAACATTAGCTTTGGAATGAAGCAGTAGATGGAGGCTGGAAAGGATCATTGTTAGTGAAAGCTAAAAAAGCATCGAGGAAACTGATATGGAAGGCTAAAAAGATGATAGCCTATGTTTTGTAGTAGTGAAACAATTGACAAAATTGTCACCTGCTGTTAAGTGAAACATAACTAGTAAACTTGTGGTATATTTCCAAGTACCATATTGAAAATGCTAAATGGCTTTCTTAGTTGCATATGTAATATAGTTTTGTTTTTTTTTTAACAGGGTCTCTTAGTTAAGATTGTATATCAGCTTGGCTGGGCCATGATTCTCAGTGGTTTGAAAGTTATGATGTAGTTTGGAAGCTATGTAATGATGTAATCACTCTCATAATGAAACCTGATATAATGTAAACACCTCCATGATGAGATCTCCTATGAGAAACCAATCAGGTGAAAGGGAATTTCCTTGGGAATGTGGTCTGCATTTACTATATACAGACTTTCTGGCAAAGCTCATAGGCTTCTGCTCACTCAGGATCCTGCAACTGGCTCCTGTTCATCTGACCTCTGGTTCTCAGACTTGAGCTAGCAGCTTACTTGCCAGTCTTGGGGTTCACCAGCCTCCTCAGCCTATGAACCAGAGACCTGCTGTCTGACCTGCTGATCTTGGTGTGCCAGCCCCTGCAGCTACTTGAGTCAGGTGAAGCCTCCAGCCTGACCCACAGACTTGGGATTTGCCAGCCTCTATGATCATGTGGGAAACCCTGGTGGCATAGTGGTTAAGTGCTACAGCTGCTAACCAAAAGGTCGGCAGTTTGAATCCACCAGGTGCTCCTTGGAAACTCTACCGGGCAGTTCTACTTTGTCCTATAGGGTCGCTGTGAGTCATAATCAACTCGAAAGCATTGGGATGACCATGTGAGCCATTTCTTTGATAAAATCCCTCTCTCTCTATATATATACACACATGCTTCACTGGTTTTGCTGCTCTAGAGAAACCAGCCTAAGATAGTAAGACAGTTATCTTGTGCTGCTACAACAGAAATAGCCCCAGTGAGTGGCTTTAACAAACTGAAACTTATTTTCTCACAGTTTAGGAGACTAGAAGTCTGAATTCAGGGTCCTGGCTCTAGGGAAAGGCTTCCTGTCTTCATTGGCTCTGGAGGAAGGTCCTTGTCTCTTTGAGCTTCTGCTCCTGGGCAGTTTTCATGTGGCTTGACATCTCTTTTCCCCCATGTCTGCTTCTCTTGCTTGTTTGTTTAATCTCTTTTATATTCCAAAGGAGATTGACTCAGGATACAACCTACCCTAACCCTGCCTCATTCACATAACAAAGGCAACCTATTCCCAAATGGGATTATAACCTCAGGCATAAAGGCTAGGATTTACCACACATAATTTTGTAGGACATAGTTCAATCGATAACACATAGTAATAGATGACTGATACAATGTTGGCTATAAATACCATTATAGTCATTAATTTAAAAATAAAGAAAATTATACTTAAAGAGGTAAAGTAGCTTTCTCAAGGTCATAGAAATTCTATTTGTTATAGAAGAACAGGGCAGATTTGACTGTAATTGTTTATGGATACTCACTGTAGATTCTATTCAATTGGGGATTTATTGACGGCATCATTATGAATATATTATAAGGTTATATGGTTAAGAAAATTCCATGAATCATAACCATAAAGTTAGTATGGTGGCAAATTTTCAACATAAATTAAGTGTGAAAAGTATAATATTTCTCAGATTATGGTAAAGTATGTTACATGGTATCATAGATTGAATTATGCCTCCCCAAAAATGTGTTATTGGCTTGGTTATGCCATGATTCCCAGTATTCTGCTGTTGTCCTCCATTTTGTGATTGTAATTTCATGTTAAAGAGCTTTAGGGTGGGATTGTAACACCCTTACCAGGTCACATCCCTGATCCAATGTAAAGAGAGTTTCCCTGGGGCGTGTCCCGCACCACCTTTTATTTTATAAGAGATAAAAGGAACGGGAAGCAAGAAGAGAGTTGGAACCTCATACCACCAAGAAAGCAGCAGCAGGAGCAGAGCACATCCTTTGGACCTGAGGTTCCCAGACCAAAGGAAGACTGATGACAAGGACCTTCCTCCAGAGCTGACAGAGAGAGAAAGCCTTCCGCTGGAGCTGATGCCCTGAATTTGGGTTTGTAGCCTACCCAACTGTGAAAGAATAAATTTCTTTTTGTTAAAGCCATCCACTTGTGGTATTTCTGTTATAGCAGCACTAGATGACTAAGACACAAAGCGTGATTGTTAAGGTTTTGTGCCAACTGGCTGGGCAAGGCTTCTCAGTGATTTGGCAATTATGATGTAGTCTGGCAGTTATGCAATAATGTAATCACCTCAATGATGAGATCTACTATGAGCAGCCAATCAGATGAAAGGGAATTTCTTTGGGGGTGTGGCCTGCATACAATATATATGAACTTTCTGGCAAAGCTCGCTAGATTCTCCTCTGTTCTGGATCCCGCATTTAACTCATCATCATCTGACCTCTGGTTGATGGGACTTGAGCCAGCAGACTGCCATCTTACCTGCCAATCTTGGATTCATCAGCCTCCACAGCCCATGAGCCAGCAGCCAGCCATATGACTTTCTGATCTTGGATTTGTCAGCCCCTGCAGCTCTGTGTTTTAGGAAAAACCTCCAGCCTGATACCTGACCCAGGAACTTGAGATTTTCTAGACTTTACAAGTGTGTGAGCTGTTTACTTGACATAAATCTCTCTCTCTCTCTCTATGTATATAAGTATATATACATACACATGCTTCACTGATTTTCTCTGTCTAGAATACCCAGCCTATGACATTAGGTACTGGGGGTGGTTCTAGAGAATCAAAATTGGAAGGATGAGTTTTCTAAATTGGTTCTCAAGTCTGGTTAGTCTTAAAGATGTTGATTACTCTGCTTCCAGTAGTAAAGAAGGTGCTGCTAATCCATGGTGTGAGGTGGCAAGAGAAATATGCAAAATATCACCATCAATAGATCAAGTACTGGTGAAAGATGAAGCTCTGGGTCATTGCATGTTTGATACTTTTCTACAATTTTGTTAGAATAAGAAGTATAAGGAAGCTGGTTGGTTGGTTCTACTTTTGCTAAACAAATTGGTGAAAGAAAATGATGAGTTTGAGACTTCAGAATCAAAGCTCAATACCACATATACAACTTCAAAGCTGTCACTTGTGCCTTGAAAGAAGGCATTATTTCTTTCAGTAACAGAGCTGATATTGCTGAAAACCAAACCCAGGATCATATCATCAGAGTGGCTGAATTACACCATCAATTGAATTCCTAACCTTGAATGGTGTCTGAAGTTAAAGTGAGGGCATTGATTAGGAAGAAATGGGATCCTAAAACTTGGGATAGGGATGCATGGGAAGATAATCAGAAAGCTGGGGATACTGAGCACCTAAATTCCATTGAATTGATTCTGCTAACAAAACCATTAGCCCCTCCTTCCCCATATGATGACAGTAACCCAGCTGTGTCTGAAGACCCTTTGCCTGAGATATTACCCAGGGCAACATCTGAGTCATTGCCTGTGGAGACATCTGAGTCATTGCCTGAGGCATCGCCTGAGGTAGATGCCTTACGAGACATTGATAAGTGTTCTCAAAATACATCCCCACCACCAATTTTTACTTCTAGATCCATAGCTAGACATAAGTCACAGGGAGCCCAAAAGGTGAAGTACAAAATGTGACCCAGGAGGAGGTACACTATACTCCAAAAGAACTTTTTGAATTTTCTATTATGTACAAACAGAAACCTGGGGAATACATGTGGGAATGTTATAAACAGTATGGGATAATGGTGCAAGGAACATCAAGTTTGATCAATCTGAGTTGATTGATATGGGCCACTAATCACAGATTCTTCATTTAATGTTTCAGGTCGAGAGGTTAGGAAAGAATTCATTAGTTTATTTGTTTGGGTCATTGAAGCATGGATTACATAATGGCCTATACACGGTGGTTAACAGTTTGGCTGTTACCCAAAAGGTCAGCAGCTCGAATCTACCAGTCACTCCTTGGAAACCCTATGGAAGCAGTTCTACTCTGTCCCGTAGGGTTGCTATGAGTTGGAATCAACTCAATGGCATGTGGTATTTTATATTAAATCAAGTTGAAGTACCAGACCTGCCTTGGTATACTGTAGAAAAAGGTATCCAAAGGCTTAGAGAAATCAATATTTAGAGTGGATTTACCCAGTTAAAGCCACAGACCCAAACACAGAGTGCCCAGAGGAAGTACCTTTTACCACAACGGTGAGGAGCAAATTTGTGAAGGGAGCCCGAACATCCTTGAAGACTGCTGTGATTGCTATTTTATGTAAGTCAGGTTTGACAGTGGGAACTCCCCTACTAAATTAAGACACCTAACTGCAGTACAGACGATTGTACCCTGTGGTGACAGGGCCAAGTGGTGGCACTCAATTGACAAAGACAAGGTACTTGTGCTTACCGTAATGGATGGCAGAAGCAAAGCAGTAATCAGAATAGTCTGACTTATATGGGCTTATGGCATTGGCTGTCATGGTGTCCCTAGGAGTGAAATATATGGGAAATTTATTAAGTGTTTACTTGACCTGTACAAGTGGAAGAATTCTAGGTCAACTGAACAGCAGTCTAACTTGAATTGCCAGAATGGAGAATCACGACCCCTCAATTAATCCCCAGACTTGAGCAAGTTTACACACCCACAACCCCTTGAATGAAGAGGAGGCTGGGTCCCCTTGAGGAAAGACCTCACTATGCTGCCAAAAATTTATACTGTTAATCTTTCTCCTAGCCTTCTCCAAAGGGATCTATGGCCTTTTACAAAAGTGACTGTTCACGGGGGAAAAGTAAATAATCAGACTTTTCAGGAATTACTGGACACTGGCTCTGAACTGACACTAATTTTAGGAGATCCAAAACATCACTGTAGCCCACCAGTAGTCAGAGTGGGGGTGTATGGAGTCAGGTTATCAATGGAGTCTTAGCTTAGGTTCATCTCACAGTGGGTCAGTGGGTCCCGAACCCATCCCACAGTGATTTCCCTAGTTTTGGAGTTCATCATTAGAATAGATATACTCAGCAACTGGCAGAACCCCCACAATGGATCCCTGACAAAAGGATTAAGGCTTATTAGGATAGGAAAAGCTAAGTGAAAGCCACTAGAACATCCCCTACCTAGGAAAATAGTAAACCAAAAGCAATACCACATTCCTGGAGGGATTGCAGAGATTACTACCACCTTCAAGGACTTGAAGGAGGCAGGGGTGGTGAGTCCCACCACATCCCCGTTCAACTTGCCTATTTGGCCCGTGCAAAAAACAGATGGATCTTGGAGAAAGACAGTGGATTACTGAAAACTTAACCATTTGGTGACTCCAATATCAGCTACTATTCCAGATAAGGTTTCAATGCTTGAGCAAATTAAAATATCTCCTGATACTTAATATGCAACTATTGATTTGGTGTCTTAGGTTGGTTTCTCTAGAGAAGCAAAACCAGTAAAGCGTAATCTTAATCATCACATACGGCTAATGCTTTTTTCTCCACATCTGTTTTTGAAGGACCACCAGAAGTAGTTTGACTTCAGCTGGTAATGCCAGCAATACACCTTCACTGTCCTACCTCAGTGATACATCAATCGACTCTCCAGCCCTATGTCATAATTTAGTCTATGATGAACTTTTTCACCTTTCCCTTCTACAAGGCATCACACTGGTCTCTTACATTCATGACATTATGCTGACTGGTTGTAGTAAGGAAGAAGCGTCAATAACTCTGGACTTAATTGGTAAAATGTTTGTGTGTTGGAGGTGGGAAATTAATCCCATAAAAATTCAGGCACCTTCCACTTCAGTAAAATTTCTAGGGGTTCACTGGTGTGGGCCATGAGGAGATATTCCTTCTAAAGTGAAAGATAAATTATTTCATTTGGCCAATCCCACAACTGAAAAGGAAGCACAACACCTGGTATGCTTCTTTGGATTTTAGAGGCAACACATCCCACATGTGGGTGGGCTACTCCAGCCTATTTATCAAGTGACTCAAAAAGCTGCTAGTTTTGAGTGGGGTCCAGAGGGCTCTGCAACAGGCTCAGACTGCTTATGCAAAGGACACTGCCACTTGGACCACACGATCTGGCTGATCCAATGGTGCTTGAAGTGTCAGTGGCAGATAGAGATGCTGTTTGGAGTTTTTGGCAGGACCCTACTGGTGAATCACAGCGTAAACCCTTAGTATTTTGGAGCAAAGCCTTGCCATCTTCTGCAGATAACTATGCTCCTTTTGAGAAACAGTGTTGGCTTGTTACTGGACCTTAGTAGAGACTAAATGTTTAATCATGGACTACCAAGTCACCATGTCACCTGAGATGCCCATCATGAACACAAAGTCATAAAGTTGGGTGTGCACAGCAGCACTCCATTCAATGGAAGTGTTATATATGAGATCAGGCCTGAGCAGGACGTGAAGACACAAGTAAGTTGCATGAGGAAGTGGCTGAGATGCCCATGGTCTCCACTCCTGTCACATCATCTTCCATCTCCCAGTCTGCACCTATGGCCTCAGGGGAAGTTCCTTATGATCAGCTGACTGAAGAAGAAAAAAACTCGTGCCTGGTTTACAGATGGTTCTGCGAGATATGCAGGCACCACTTGAAAGCGGATAGTGGCAGCACTAAAGCCCCTTTCTGGGACCTCCCTGAAGGACAGTGGTGATGGGAAATCCTCCCAAAGGGCAGATCTTCAAGCAGTGCACCTGGTTGTTCACTTTGCTTGGAAGGAGAAATGGCCAGAGGTGTGGTTGTATACTGATTTATGGGTTGTAGCCAATGGTTTGGCTGGATGGTCAGGGACTTGAGGGAACATGATTGGAAAATTGGGGACAAGGAGGTATGGGGAAGAGGTATGTGGATAGACCTTTCTGAATGGGCCAAAGAAGTGAAGATATTTGTGTCTCATGTAAATGTTCACCAAAGGGTGACTTCAGTAGAGGAAGGTTTTAACAGTCAAGTGGATAAGATGATGCATTCTGTGGAAACCAGACATTCTCCTTCCCCAGCCACTCCTGTCATTTCCTAAAGGGCTCATGAACTAAGTGGCCATGGTGGCAGAGATGGAGGTTATGCTTGGGCTTAGCAACATGGACTTCCACTCACCAAGCCTGACTTGGCTACAGCCACTGCTGAGAGCCCAATCTGCCAGCGGCAGATACTGACACTGAATTCCCAATATGGTACCATTCCTTGAGGTGATCAGCCAGCAATCTAGTGGCAGGCTGATTACACTGGACCACTTCTGTTATGGAAAAGACAGAGTTTTATTACTGGAATGGACACTTACTCTAGTATGGATTTGTCTTCTCTGCACGCAATGCTTCTGCCAAAACTACCATCTGTGGTTTTAAAGATTGCCTTATCCATTGTCATGGTATCCCACACAGCATTGTCTTGGATCAAGGGACTCACTTCGCAGCCAGTGAAAGCTGTAGTGGGCCCAACTCATGGAATTCACTGGTCTTACTGTGTTCTTCAGCATCCTGAAGCATCTGGCTTGATAGAATAATAGAATGACCTTTCTAAAGACACAATTATGGCACCAGCAAGGTGGCAACACCTTGCAGTTTGGGGGCAATGTTCTCTGGGGGGCTGTATAAGCACTAAACCAGTGTCCAATATATGGTGCTGTTTCTGCCATAGTCAGGCTTCACAGGTCCAGGAGTCAAGGGATGGAAATGGGAGTGGCATCACTCACTGTTGCCCCTAGTGACCCACTTACAAGATTTTTGCTTCCTGTCCCAGTGGCCCTATGCTCTGTTTGTCTAGAAGTTTTAGTTTCAAAGGCAACAATGCTCCCACCTGGAGATACATCCCTGATTGCATTGAACTGGAAGCTAAGAATGCTACCTGTCCACTTTGGGCTCCTTATGCCTCTGGATCAACAGGCAAAGAAGGGAGTTACCATATTGGTTGGTGTGATTGATCCTGATTACCAAGAGTAAATGGCATTGATATGACATAATGGATGTAATGAAGAGTATGTCTGAAATTCAGGAGATCCCTTAGGGCATCTCTTAGTACTGCCGTGTCCAGTGATTAGAGTCAATGGAAAACATGATTACTCACGGCCCAGACTCTAGGGATGAAGGTTTTGGTCATCCCACCAGGCAAAGGACAATGACCAGCTGAGATGCTTGCTGAGGGAACATGAAATGGGTAGGGGAAGAAGGTAGTTCTAAACACCAGTTACAACAATGTAACCAGTTGCAGAAATAAGGACTGTAATTGTTACGAGTATTTCTTCCTTGTATGAGTGCACCAAATATATTTATTTTCTTCAATTATAAGCTATAAACAGGGCTAGTGTGCTTTCAGTTGTACATGTGCTAGTCATATCATTAAATGCAAGTATGACTTCATAGTTGTCTTTATTTAGAGACTATGTATATATATATATTTTTTTATGTATGGTTTAAGGAGATGAAACCCTGGTGGCACAGTGGTTAAGTAAGAGCTATGGCTGCTATCCAAATGATTGGCAGTTGGAACCCACCAGGTACTCCTTGGAAACTCTATGGGGCAGTTCTAGTCTGTCCTGTAGGGTTGCTATGAGTTGGAATTGACTAGATGACCATGGGTTTCTTTCAATTTTTTGGTACAGATGCCAAGTTGACAAAAGGTGAAGGTTGTGTGTCAACATGGCTGTACCATGATTCTCAGTGGTTTGGCAGTTATGATGTACTTTGTCAGCTATGTAATGATGTAATCACCTCCATGATGAGATCTGATACAATGTAATTACCTCTTGATGAGGACTGCTATGAGAAGCAAATCAGTTGAAAGGGAGTTTCCTTGGATGTGTGGCCTGCATCCAATATATATGAACTTCCAGCAAAGTTTGCTGGCTTCTGATCTGCTCTGAATTCTGCACTTGGCTTGTCATCATCTGACCTCTGGTTCCTAGGACTTGAGCCCAGAAGCCTGCCATCTTATCTGCCGATCTTGGAATTGTCAGCCCCTGCAGCTCCTGAGTCAGGAGAAACCGCCAGCCTGACACACACACACACATACACACACACACACACACACGGAAACCCTGGTGGCGTAGTGGTTAAGAGTTATGGCTCCTAAGCAAAAAGTCAGCAGTTCAAATCTACCAGGCACCTCTTGGAAACCCTATGGGAGCAGTTCTACTCGTTCCTATAGGGTTGCTATGAGCTGGAATTGACTGGATGACAACAGGTTTGGTTTGGTTTATATATACATATGGTATATATATATATATGTTTGGCTGGTTTTGCTTCTCTAGAGGACCCATACTAATACCAAAAAAAAAACCAAACCCACTGCCTTTGAGTCGATTCTGATTCATAGTGACCCTATAGGACAGAGTACAACTGCCCCGTAGAGTTTCCAAGGAGCACCTGGCAGATTCAAACTGCCGACCTTTGGTTAGCAGCCGTAGCACTTAACCACTGCACCACCAGGGTTTCCTTAATACATACGGTAAATCCAATGATGAGCATTGCATTGCCTGGCTATTATAATAAAGCTTTTTTTAAAAAAAAATATTTCTGACATGTACAAGTAACAGGATTTTTCCTTACATTTCTTCATACCAACTTCCATTTTCTCTATTCTTTCATCTGCCTAACACAAACCTCACTCAGGCCCTTATTACCTTTAATCTGAAGTATAATGGTAGATACTTAAGAGTCTTTATTCTGCTCTCTCTTCCTTCACTAATTCTCCTTGCTGAGTATCTTCAGGTAAACATATGACAATACTATTTTCTTTATGTCGCATTTATGCTGCAATATGTTTAATAGTTTCTCCCTGGCCAAGCTTTTTTTTTTTTTCCTATGATGTCTTAGTTATCTAGGGCTGTTGTGACAGAAATACCGCAGTGGGTGGCTTTAAAGAACAGAAATTTATTTTCTCATAGTTTGTTTTGGTGGCTGAAAGCCCAGATCAGGGTGTAGGACATATCAATTTTTTCCATTCCAGTAGCCCAGGTGTTTCTCGGCTCCTTGGTGATTCTTACATGACATCTGCCTTCCTTAGTTTGTGTGTATGCCTCTGGGTCTATGATCTTCTTTATGTAATTAAGAAGTGGTTAGATTTAACAAGCACCCTACAGTGGTATGGTCTCATTAATATACAAAAGAAAGCTCAATTTCCAAACAGCATTATATCCAGAGGTATAGGGGTTAAGATTCTAACACATATTTGGGGGGACACAATCCAATCCATAACATAGGACCATGTCTCATTTTACCCTTGCTCTTTCTTTAAACAGCTTCTGTTGGTGTGCCATATTGGACTCATCAAAGTTCCTTGACCACATCTCTCACGTCCACGCGTATGTCCATTGTGACCCTTCACCTATAATGTTCTGCCTCATTATTCATTAGGCCTTGTCAGCCGATTATTACATGTTAGATTTCATAGATATGTAAAAAATAACAATTTGGTTCTAATTTACACACCTTCAATCAACTGGTTGTGTCTGTCTGGGCCACTGTTTTGAGATTATTACTATCGTCATGTCCCTGGGGATGGCAGCTTTCCAAGACACGGTACAATTTGCTCAAAGACCCGGTGAAGAAACATCATTTTTTAGTGTCCAATCTGTAGTCAGATCCGACCACAGCAAGATTTGTAAAATAACTCTGATGAAAGGTAATAAACTTTTGTGAATAAAAGGTTGGCTTCAGAAATACTCTGATTATGCCATGACAAATATAATGCAGATTAAAATTTTTACCTTCCTAACATTTGAATATGTAAAGCTATCTAGTACAAACATCTATATATAAATTTGGTATTGATAAGATGCAAGCAGACATTATTTAAGACACTAAAATATATTAAATGAGTACGGCTGGTTTAATGCTGAGGTAAAAAATTAGTTAACACTAGTAGATAAAAAAAAAATAGGTGAATCATAGGGGAATCTAAATTGCTTTGTTGTAAATATAGCTCAACTAGAAAAAGAAGCTTTGCTTAAGAGGTAATAGAATGGGTAAACATTCCCAAAACATTTCCACATTAAAAAATAGTTACTAACACTTTTCAAACAACAGAGGTTTGGAATGATCTCTCAATTTTTTTATAATAAAATATTAAATCTAAATTAATCCAATCTAAGTTTAGAGACCAAAAACCGCGTTTTTTCAGCTACCCTGACAATTTAAGATGACATCATTCTTAGGAATAAAATCATTTTTTACATTCAAGACAGTTTTGATAATAGGTTTTTATTCTAATTGTTCATTTATTTTATATCAAAGCAGTGGTAATGAGAAAAGTCTAGTGTTAAAGGTAGTAATGAATTTACCTGTTTAATTACTGTCAAAGGTATAAAATGAATTAAAATTAACAAATGTATTATTTGCCACTTTTTAATGTCTTTGTTGGAGAGAAAAAAGTAAGGAAGAGGGAAGGCAGTGGGATAAGGGCAAGAACCCCAGACTGAGGAAAACAGTTTATTTAAAACACACCATAGCCAAATTATTGCCTATTAAGGGTCACACTTTGAAAATGAAAATAAGTTGGCCAACGTATTCAGTCATGTACTGCAATCAAAGGAACACGCTAAAATAGTACTGGAAATACTGGTGGGCATTAACGCGTTCACAGGTCTACTGGAAAAAGAAAGGCCATCGTGTGCCATGTAAAAACAAGGACTCCGGCCTGAGCACAGTGTTTGACATGCAAGTATATGTGCTCAGAAACACTTTGTGAATTAATGACTGATGTTTCTGGTATTGCATGTAATATTCAGTGCAAATAAACATAACCGATGATTCTTGCTCAGATAATAAGTAAAATTCAAGAAGCTTTTATACCACAAGATAGTACTGATAAATGTTTGCTTTCATTACTTACCAATATAGGAGTCCACAATGTCCATTTAAATGCACACATGAAAGTATAACTGTGTACATGTGTTTAACGCCTATGGCTTAATATTCAGAGAACTTTTTATTACTCAGATCAATTTAGTATATGTGCAATTTTCTCAGATTATCACCTTTATCTAAGACCCTCTTTCGCTTTCCTCTTACCTTTGCGTCCCTCTGCAGTGAACCAAGAAACATCAAAGAGTGAGGATATTGGAAGTGCTTAAGAATTGCAATTTAGTATTTTTTTTTTTTGCAAACACTATCTGAAAGCTTGGACATTTTTTAATGTTAATCTTTTTTGAAGTATTAACAGGTGCAGTGAGATTCACAAATAATAAATGTCCATCTCGATAAATTTTCACCAAGCAAAGAGATAAACCCAACAAGTAACCAGCACTCGTATGGAGAAATAGGATATTGCCAGAACCCCAGGGGGCTTCTGATGCCCAACTGGCATCCCAAGGGTCACCACTACCCTGATTAGTTATGACTGGTTTGAGCTATATGTAAACAGAACCATCCAGTGTATACATCTGGCTTCTTTCATCCAACATTATGTTTGTGAGATGCACTGGTGTGTTGTGAAAGTTTCTTCACTTCTGTGGCTGTGTAGTATTCCATTAGATGAATGTAACACTATCCATTATATATTTGGGTTGTTTTTTATTATATCCATTTTAAAAATACTGCTTATACATGTAAGTGTACATGTATCATAGGCATCTTTTGTTTTTGCAAATAATTTTTGCTCATGTTCTTGTACATCTGAATTTCTTTTTGAGAACTGTTGCTGATTCATACAGTAAATATCTAATCATCTTTAGCAGGTTTAGCAAAAAGTTTTCCAAGGTGGTAATCTCAATTTTTACTCCTACCAGCAGCATGGGAGGTTTAGTTGCTGTGGAGCTTGGATATTTCACATAGACTCTAATCTTGATTCTTAAACCTGACCAGCTACAATCATCCTTTCCCCCAGCCTTAAATTGTTGTGTGCCATCCAGTTGATTTCGACTCACAGCAACCCTACATGACAAAGTAGAAAGAACTGCCCCATAGGATTTCCTAGGCTATGATTTTTTACAGGAACAGATTGCCAGGTCTTTTCTCCCTCAGATCTACTTCTAGGTTTGAACCATCAAACTTTTGGTGAGCATCTGAGAGCTTAACCATTGCGCCACCCGGGCTCATTAGTTTTAAGTGTTAAGTTAGGAAAGTGTAAATGGACAGAGGTGCAGAAAGGAGGAACAGTATAAATTTCATTAAATTCCCAAAATGTTGAATAGAAATATAATATTGGTTCTCAAATTATTTGGCTGATTATTAATTTGAACTACTTGATATAAAAAGGCTGATCTAGTCAATTATACAAAACAAATGGTTAGCTTAATTAATTCTATTTACTTCTTCTTTATGAAGAATTACACATACACACACACCTTTATCTAGATCCTGAGCCCATACCAAGCAAATAAGAATCATTTTTAGTGTTCTACTCAAAGCCCCCAGAGGAGGGAAAAAAAGCCCCAAAAAACAATACATATTCATAAATAAACAAAATTAGAAGTCAGTGTTCTGAAAAAAGGAGTGCTTGAAAAACACCATGATTTTAAGCTTTACAGAACATATCATTGTACTCAGTGTAGGAGGTGAAGACAAGAGGCAATTTATTCTGCAGCTGGTTTCGAAATAAACACAGCAAAGAAAGATAAGGAGCAAAAGAAGGATAAATCCGCTGGTAGCAAACTTGATGGACAGACAGGCTGCCATTAACAATGCTGTTGCCTTTGTAAGTACAGAGTGATGTGGAGATACCCTGGCATTTATACTGTAGACATGGTCCTTAAAGATTTTACACCTCCCATTCCTTAGAATTATCAGCTATCTCCAGCCTGTCAGTCATCCTAGCAATCTTAGATTTTTAGCTTGCAGGCCAGGCAGATTATTGACAAAGCAATCCAGGCTGATATAACACACCCTGACAAACAACCGTGAGGGGATTGTGCTTACCACTTTCACTGAACCAATTCAGCTAAATTAATTCTTAACACTGAAAGTAAACTTTCTCTTGATAACCATTCACTCCTTACCAGTGTTGTATGGCTACACAGCACTAGCTCAAGTGGAGGCGTAATAGAGCCCTGATGCAAGTAATTTAATCTGGTGGGGACTGATAGAAGCAAAGAAGGTATCTGTCTCCACAGCAAGAGGGCTAATGAGAGCATCTGTAAATTAAAAAAAAAAAAAAAAACAAAACCTTGTGTTAGGATTGAGTTAAGGATTTGACTTAAGTATACAAAAGAAGGGGATTTCTAAATTAGGTCTGCCACTCTGTCCTTAATTCACCCTTGGACCTACCGAAATTGAGGCTACACAACTCTTAGATTATGTTCCAAATCTAAAAAGCAAAGGTAACAAAACGACAACAAAACGACGAAACAAAAAAGATCAAACGCAATTGATCCTAGGCATTTTTCTGTTAAACTGTAATTTTGCCCAAAGATAATTTTAACGTTTGAGTAATAAACTACTAAAGCAAGGGCAAGAAGACTAGGGCTAGGCAAAAAAAACAAACAAAAAATTTTTGAAGGAAAATCATTGACACACCCTGAGTTTTAGCTTAATGTTGTTCTGAGCACTGCTAACATTTGGAGCTTATTTCCTGGACTATGTTAATTTTTAAAAATATGGTACCTATTAAATGATTTACAGAACATAAATGCCATGTGTCACGGTTATGCTGAAATCATTTCTCTGGTCTCCTAGTTTGAATTTTTTAAGCTAATTTTAATAGCATTTTTAGACTAAAATTCACGTGTTTTTCATGGGGAAGTCTAATGTTCTCATAATTGTATGGAAATATGTGTTGTGAATACTTTTGAAATATTTTAGGGTATGTTTTTATTTACAAAATTGTCTCAAATCCATAGTTAAATTGAACTTGGCTTTCTTCAAACCTAAAAGTTATTAGTAACTTTGATAAATAATTTTTTTAATACGTGATACATTCGGTTAAAAACTGATATTTTTATACACAATCCTAATACAACGCATAGTTAATTTTTATTCTTAGCTGAACATCAAACTGATTAAAATATGAAAATCAAAAAAATAAGTGACTTACTAAAATTTCATCTCTTTAGATCCTTCTCATCCTGTTTATTTTTTGCTGAGATTTAGGGTTTTTTGTTTGTGTATTTGTTTTAAGAGCCTGGTTCCTATCATTCTCTTTTAAATCTAACCTGGATAAACACCCACATATTGAATAACCTCCAATACTCTGACCTTGATGCTCTTCCTCACGAGTGCCACATACAGTGCCACCACCCAGATCTTTGCATGATTATGCCTTTCACAGGAAAGAGCTGAAATGTCACCTTCTCCAAGGCTGATTGATCTCTAACTAAAATAACACACTTCATTCATCTTACATCCTTCTGTCTTGCTTTATTTTTTCATGGCACGTGTTACCTCCCAAAATTACGCCATTTATTAATCTACCTATTTCCCCCACTAGTACATATTGTTCATGATTATTGGGTCTGCCTTGTCACTGGGGTATGCCTAGCCCTGATTGGATGTGAATAAAACTCTGTTGAAAGAATGAGCGACTGGTTATGATAATGTCATTGAGGATATACAGAGAACAAATGGTAAATATATCAAGGTTGTAATGTGACTTGATTGAATAGTTTATAAAAAGCAAGAGAAAGAAAAGTCAAAATCACTATATGTTTTCTACCACGGTTGCTTAGGAAAATAAGTAAAGCTAAGACTATGTAAAACTTCTCTAGGGAGAATATACTAAATTTACTTTTGGGGATGTTATGTTGCAGCTCTGAAGAGACATCCATATAAAGATATCTTTACACAGAAAGGGAATTGAACTATGATTCTCAACCAAAAAAAAAAAAAAAAATTTTTTTTTTTTTTTCCTCAACCAGGAATAATTTCGTCTTCTAGGTGCCATTTGGCAGTGTCTGGAGACATTTTCAATTGTTACAATGGGCGACTGCTACTTGCATCTAGTGTGTAAATACCAGGGATGCTGATAAACAATATGCAATGCACAGAACAACCCCTACAAGAAAGAATTGTCCAGGTCCCCAGGTCAATAGTGCCAATATTGAGAGACTTTGGATTCAAAACACAGATAAAAATTAGAAGTCTCCTATACAAATATGGTTGATGAAATGAGGATGCATAAGCTATACAAAAGGTTGCCTACAGGTAGCTAATGATCCCTCTTTCCATGTCCTCTTCTGAATCAGGCGTGAATTTTAGGCGGTTCTGTCGATATGCTTCTGCAATCATTTTTGAATTATCTTCAGCAAAAGTTTACTTGCATGTGATATTAATGATATTGTTTGCTAATTTCCACGTTCTGTTGGATCACCTTTCTTTGGAATGGGCATGTATATGGATTTCTTTCAGTGGGTTGGCCAGGTAGCTGTCTTCCAAATTTCTTGGCATAGATGAGTGAGCGCTTCTAGTGTTGCATCCATTTGTTGAAACATCTCAATTGGTATTACATCAATTCCTAGAACCTTGCTTTTTGCCAGTGCCTTCACTGCAGCCTGGACTTCCTCCTTCAGTACCATCAGTTCTCAATCACATGCTACCCCCTGTAATGACTGAATATAGATCAGTTCTTTCTGGTACAGTGACTATGGATTCCTTCCATCTTCTTTTGATGCTTTCTGTGTCATTTAATATTTTCCCCATAGAGCCCTTCAACATTGAACCTCGAGGCTTGATTTTTTTCTTCAATTCATTCGGCTTTGTAAATGTTGAGTGCGATCTTCCATTTTGACTTTCTAACTCCCTATCTTTTCATATTTCGTTATCAGCCTGATTCAGAAGAGAACATGGAAAGAGGAATACCATTACTTAGATGGGTCTTGGCTGAAAGTGGGGAATACCAGAAAAGATGTTTACCTGTGTTTTATTGACTATGCAAAGGCATTCAACTATGTGAATCATAACAAATTATGGATAACATTGTGAAGAATGGGAATTCTGGAAAGTGTAATTATTCTTCTGTGGAAACAGTACATAGACCAAGAGGCAGTCATTCAAACAGAACAAGGGGATATTTTGTGGTTTAAAATCAGAAAAAGTGTACATCAGAGTTTTATCCTTTCACCATACTTATTCAGTCTGTATGCTGACCAATAATACAAGAAGCTGGACTATATGAAGAAGGACAGGGCAGCAGGATTGGAGGAAGACTCATTAAAAACCTGCTATGTAAAGATGACATGCGCATGCTGAAAGTGAAGAGGACTTGAAGCATCTACTGTGGGAGATCAAAGATTACAGCTTTCAGTGTGGATTATACCTCAACATAAAAAACAAAAATCCCCACAACTGCACCTATAAGCAACATCATGATAAATGGAGAAAATATTGAAGTTGTCCAGCATTTATTTTTACTTAGTCACACAATCAATTCCCATGGAAGCAGCAGTCAACGAATCAAATGACATTTTACATTGGGCAAATCTACTGCAAATGACCTCCTTAAAGTATTAAAAAGCAAAAATGTCACTTTGAGGACTAAGGTGCGCCTGACCCAAGCCATGGCATTTTCAACTGCCTCATATGCATGTAATAACTGGACAATGAATGAGAAATACCAAAGAAGAATTGATGTCTTTGAATTATGGTATTGGCAAAGAATATTGATTATTCCATGGACTGCCAGAATGAACAAATCTATCTTGGAAGAAGTACAGCCAGAATGCTCCTTAGAAGCAAGGATGGCAAGATTTCATCTCACTTACTTTGGACAGGTTATCAGGAGGGACCAGTCCATGGAGAACAATATCATGCTTAGTGAAGCAAAGGATCAGGGAAAAAGAGGAAGACCTTCAGTGAGACGGATTGACACAGTGGCTGCAACCACGGACTCAAACATAGAAACAGTTGTAAGGATGGTGCAGGACTGGACAGTATTTGTTCTGTCACATGTAGTATTGTTATGAGTCTGAACCTACTCAACAGCACCTAACGACAGATAGATAATAGTACTAGATATTTATCTAGCATTTACTGTCTGACAGGCATAGTTACAGGCATTTTTTCATATATTAATGCATTTAATTCATAAACCACCATATGAGATAGACATCATATTATCACCACTTTATAAAGATATTAAAACAGGTAAAACTAAAGTAACTTGCTCAAGATCACAAAGACAGAAAATGCTAGGACTAAGATTCAAAACCAGGCAACTGGACTCCAGAGTCCAAATATAAATTATTGCCTTTTACATTGATAACAAAAAGAAGAAAAACAAAACAAAAAGCAAAAAAGAACAAACAAAAACAGAGATAAAAGAACCAGAGAGAAGCTCAGAGAGTCTATAAGAACAATATGAAATTAAAGAAGCTGCAAGGTATTTCTGAGGAGATAGAGCCCATTGTGTCAAATGGTGAAGAGAGCAATGAGTATGATAATAGAATTGGCAACTGGTCTTTGGCAACCAGACAAAAATAATTGCAGTCAAGGGCAGGAAGTGAAATTGGCTCAGGATTGAGTGGTTGTGCATATAGTTCTGAGGAAAATTCATTGTACAGTAGTTTTAGGGAGCATGAAGATTATGGGAAAGATTTTGAGCTTGAGAGCTCAGTCCTATCAAACAGAAAATAAGATCAAGTGTTAAGTGTAGTATTTTGGAATAAAATTTGACCTTTGAGAGTGCAGAATGCTTGGAAAAACCCTATGTAGAATGTGATAAGAGTCAACAAGAAATAAAATTTTAAAATGTGTGTGAGCAGACAAGTACTCAGACGAAATTAAAAAGCGTTTAAGTTTGTGAAAATCCCCAAGTATCAACTTTCCTCTCATTTTCTAGAAAGAAGTAATTGTTCGTGGGATTTGAGGCTAGATTTGGCATGGTATATGGAAAATGTAATTGCCATAAGAAAATCTCAGTTGGGTCCAATTTCATTGATGAAATGATTGGCAATGGGATAGGTGGTAAGGTGGTCCAGGGGAGTTGGCTGGATAAGGTCAAGGTCATGGGTGTTGTTATGAGAAAGAAGGGTGAGATAAGAGGGCTGAAGGATTAGGAATGGATAGGCTTTAGCTCAGAACTTCAGATTTTCATAATTTTTTCAGTAAAAAGATAGCTGACTATGAAAGATTTTGATGTGTTGGTATAAAAATCATGAAACCCATTCAAAATCATTATAAACTTTTGTCTATGAAATTTATGGATAAGAGAACAGCTTCAAATTTTGATCTAGATCTTTGCTATTGGAAGTGTAGTCCTCTAATTGGCAGCATTCTTTCCACCCCAGATCTACTGATTCAGAGTCAGCTTTTAATAAGGCCTTCCCCTGCCCCCACTGGTGATTTGTATATCCATAAAAGTATTATAAGCACTTATCTGGATTACTGATTTTTTATATGGTTATTCTTATGTTTTCTTCTAAGCCATGGATCCTTATGAAATAAAATATTATGTGAAACTGTAACAGTCCAGTTGAATAGGGGCTATTGCCATGTTTTCTCACTGATCCACGCTATTCTTCCAGAAGCTCCCTTTCCTGCAGAAAACAGTTTGCAAATCATGGAACTAGAATTTTTCAGTATCCTTAATTATGGACTTAGTTGGCAACCTAATATCTATCCTAACCCACACAAGCTGTGTATAACCTTGGCATGAGTTATGGAATGCCGAGTTTCCCTGCTCGTTCTCAATCCCTAGATAGTTTATAATTGATTTGCTGTTGACAAAATCTCAGTCTCTTTTCTTAATATTGTAGAGCTGCTTGTTAGGCTTTAGAGTTATACATAAGTTGTTTTATTTTTTGATTGAAGTACTGACTTTATTTACATTTTACCAGTTATCCATTAATTGTCCTCTTTATGCTCAAGGATACAATCTAGTTTACCACACTGCATATAGGTTTCATGTCTCTCCAGTGTCTTATGGTCTGCAAAATATTCTGTCTTTCCATTTTCTTAAAACATTGACCATCTTGAGGAGCACTGTTAGGTATCCTGTAGAACACCTCCCAACTAAGCTTTGCTAGTATTTTTTTCCAGACCAGTTTAGGGTATTACGTTTCTGGAGAGAATACCATAGAAGTGAAATTTCTGGAATACGATATCCACATATCACTAATAATGTTAACCTTCTTCTCTTGGTTAAGGCAGTGTTTGCCAAGTTTCTCCACTATCAAATTACCGTTTTTCCTATTCTATATCCTATTATCAAACAACCCTAGTGCCACAAAAGTTTAAGTGCTTGGCTACTAACCTAGTTTGGTGGTTTGAACCCACACAGTGCTTCTGCTAGAGAAAGACCTGGTGATCTGCTTCAGTAAATATTACTGCCAAGAAAACCCTATCGGCAGTTCTATTCAGCTGCATGGGGTCACTACGAGTTGAAATTGACTTAGTGGCACCCAACAACAGCTAAACCCATTGCCATCATGCTGATTCTGACTCATAGTGACCCTACAGGGCAGAGTAGTACTGTCTCATAGGTTTTCCAAGGTGTGGCTGGAGGATTCGAACTGCTGACCTTTTCATTAGCAGCCAAGCTCTTAATCACTTACCACCAGGGCTTCAACAACAGCAACTGCAATCTTTATTTGGAAATGAGTCACTATGTCGAGCCTACCCTTAAAGTTACTATAAGCTATATGACTCATATATGACTCCTAGGTTGACTATATGATATGTAAGTTTTTAATTTAGTTTTTAACACATAGTTCCAAACTAGGCAATGAAGTCTGTATTTGAAGTGGCCTCTTGAATGCAGAATCTGGACCTTGATCTCTGTTTCCCCAGCATTAAGCAAAATGCCAGGGATTCAGTGGACATTTTATAAACGCCTGTTTTTTCAATAAGAAGTTATTTTTTGGTAAAGTAAAAGCATCAAGGGGTACATGAATCTTCAGTTTCCAAAAGATTAATTCTCCTGAGGTAGTAAATTAAAAAGTTTTGTTCCAGAATAGACTCCATACCAAAAATATTGACCAAGAAATTCTATTAATTCCCAAAACTTGTTCGAGGTAACATTTTTATTAGATACTATAGTTTGGTGTTTACTGTCTTATAAAATGTACAGGATAGGCAAAAAATGGATTTCACAATGTGTTACTATGTTGTTATTGTTAGGTGCTGTCCAGTCATTTCCAACTCATAGCAACCTCATGTACAACAAAAAGAAACAGCGGTTCCTGTGCCAACCTCACAGTTGTTGCTATGCTTCAGCCCATCATGGCAGCCACTGTGTCAATCCATCTCACTGAGGGTCTTCCTCTTTTTTACTGACCCTCTACTTTACCAAGCATGATACCTTCTCCAGGGACTGGTCCCTCCTGATAATATGTTCAAATTATGTAAGACAAAGTCTCTCCATCCTCTCTTCTAAGGAGCATTATGACTATTTCTTCCAAGGCAGATTTGTTCCTTCTTCTGGAAGTCCACGGTATATTCAATATTCTTCACCAACACCACAATTCAAAGGCATCAGCTCTACTTCAGTTTTCCATATATGAGGCATTTGGAAATATCATGGCTTGGGTCAGGTGCACCTTAGTCCTCAAGGTGACTTCTTTGCTTTTTAACACTTTAAAAAGGTATTTTGAAGCAGATTTGTACAAAGCAATACATCATTTGATTTTGTCACTGCTTCTTCTGTGGGTGTTGATTGTGAATACAGTAAAATGAAATCCTTGAAGACTTCAGTCTTTTCTTCATTTATCATGGTGATGCTTATTGGTCCAGTTGTGAGGATTTTTGTTTTCTTTATATTGAGGTGTGATCAATACTGAAGGCTGTGGTCTTTGTAAGTCCTTCAAGTCCTCTTTACTTTCAGCCAGCAAAGTTGTGTCATCTGCATCTTGCAGGTTGTTAATAAGACTTCCTCCAAAGCTTATGGTGCATTCTTCTTCATATACTGAAGCTTTTCAGATTATTTGCTCAGCATACAGATTGAATGAGTATGGTGAAAGGATACAACCCTGACACACACCTTTCCTGATTTTAATGCGTGTACTATCCCCTTGTTCTATTCATACAGATGCCTCTTGGTCTACGTTCAGGTTCCTCATAAGCACAGTTAAGTGCTCTGGAATTCCCATTCTTTGCAATGTTATCCATAATTTTTTATGATTCATACAGTCGAATGCCTTTGCATAGTCAATAAAACACAGGTAAAATCTTTCTGGTCTTCTCTGCTTTCAGCCAAGATCCATCTGATATCAGCCATGATATACCTTGTTCCGTATCCTCTTCTGAGTCTGGCTTGAATTTTTGGCAGTTCCCTGTCAATGTACTGCTGCAACTGCTTATGAACGATCTTTGGCAAAATTTTACTTAAGTGTGATATTAATGATACTGTTTGATAATTCCTGCATTCTGTTGGATCACCTTTCTTTGGAATGGGTAGTACAATAACTATAGTAAATTTTAAAAACTAAATTCAGTAACTAAAGTTCTAAAGTATACGTCAAATATGGAGCCCTGATAGCGCTTGGCTGCTAACCAAAATGTCAGCGGTTTGAACCCACCAGCCACTCTGCAGGAGAAAGATGTGGCAGTCTGCTTCCATAATGATTACAGCCTTGGCAATCCTTTGGGGCAGTTCTACTCTGTCCTATAGTATTGCTAAGAGTCATAATTAGACTCAGTGGCAAAGGGTTTGGTTTTGGTTTAACATGTCAAATAATTTAGCATACATAAATCAAGAAAATTGATATTAATTTCATTAAAATAATTCATCTCATTCCATCTATGTTTATATCTAAATTTATATCTATACATAAAGAGATCTATATAATCACCTTTCTTGGAACTGTTGACTGCCAATGATTCATTAAGTATAATTTTAATCAATTTAATTTATAAAGCAGCTCAAAGATTATGGAAACATATTTTAATGATGGTAGATTTTGGAGTTCTAACTAATATCTTAACCAATATCTAACTGAAAAAGAAAATCATAATGTATATATATATGTATTCATATAATAAATAGTAATAATACAATGACACATTTCATTATCCCTTAGTATATTTGCAAATATATAAATATATGTATACATATAGACCTTTGTACAAATAAAACTGAAAGACATGATACCTTTCTCTATAACATGGAAGCACAGAGGAGATCTCTCTACGCATAACAAGGTTAATCTAGGAGAAAATTTTGTATTATTTCTGACCTCTGAATAATTTTCTAGTATGATCAGGAACAATGAAATATGCTGTATGTTCCTTTAAAGCAATATAGTCCTGAATTGATTACCAATTATCACTGAATAAGAAACCGACTGTATTGTAAGAATGATAATTTGTATGTTTAATTATTCATAAAGATACAATAGTAGGGTTTCTAAAAATCTTCCCATAAAAAAATTCTCAGTCGAAATCCCTGTGATATACAGTAATGCTACTTCATCTTTGCTGCCAGGAGCACAACATAAACCCTTTCATTAGTACATGCTTTCACTTAAGGGGATTGCTTTAACAAAGGGATCCAGCATGTCGTAATGACTTTACAGTTAAGAGATGGCTGTGGCAAAACAATAAATACCCCATCTTATTAAGATACGTCAGTTATGGCAGTGCTGAGCTATTTTATATTTGGTTTCCCCACAACACATTTCAGTTCAGGCAGAAACCCAGGGATGCACTCCAGAGAAACATGTAATGAGGTCAGATGGAAAATCTTGTCTTGTTTCAGATATGAATTCAATCCATCCTCTCTTTCATGTAAGACAATAGTCACAGAAGGAACTGTTGCTGACATGCTTTAACTTCACTGACACTGAAAATCTTTTCTCCTCAGTTGATTCTTTTAGCCTTTACCTGAAAAAAAAAAAAATTCTATGCAGAATAATTTTATTAGAAAGGGCACACATAAAATTTGATTATGTTTGTTTGGTCACCTCTTGCCACACTCACCACTCGAAAGTTTTTTGACTATGTGTCAACTAATTTTTGTCTAATAAAATATGAATAATCTAAATCAATGCTAGTTGAGGACATTTTCTGTTGTGCTGGGTCTTAGAACCCTATAGTCTTGTAAACTGGGTAGGTGAAGCAGGAGTATAATAGTGGGGAAGGGGGTAAAGAAAGAAAACAATAACGGCTTTATATTTTTCAAAACAGAACCTTGGCATTTAGCTGTCACCAGAAGATTCTTTGCTTTAAAACCAGCTCAAGATCCGTGCTTTGTGATTTTGTACAGTCAGAACAATGCGCCAAGACCTAGTGACCGATCTCTTGCGAAACTACTAGAAAACACTTGTTAGCACAATTTGAATTGAATTTAAATTACTGATGTTCAAATCCTAGTCTTTTTTTTTTTTTTTACATTAGATGTAATTTTGTGCCTAATAATAAGGATAATCAGAGCATCCTGCATCCAGTAATCAAGTTCTCATAGAAAAACAGAGGCGATGCCTGATCTAAGCATGATCTTTGTTAGAAATAACAAACCATGGAATGGAAAGATACTGTAAATGATTACAAATGTTAATGTCTCTTTAAATGTATGTTCTATGTCTCAAGAGAGAATTGTGTGTGAAGCCTTGGTCCTGTTAAAAAAAAAAACAGCATCTAATCATAGATTAGAGCCCTGTTGGGTGCAATGGTTAAGAACTATGGCTGCTAACCAAATGTCAGCAGTTCGAATCCACCAGGCACTCCTTGGAAACCCTATGGGCCAGTTCAACTGTATCCTATAGGGTTGCTCTGAATCAGAATCGACTTGACAGCAACAGGTTTTAATCACAGATTTTCCCTATGAATTCCTACATCATTTAGCTTTGTCATGTCTTTCTTACTTTGCAAGGAACATGTTCAGCGGGATGGAATGACAAACTAAGTCTGGTACATTAGCAGAGTTCCTACATTCAGCCCGAGAACTCTGATTCAGCGTTTGGGAGGCTTGGGGTAGTGTGCCCTGTGCCTGGATGGAGGCAAATCCCTATTCTTTTAAAACCTATAGTTCCTCATTTGTAAAAAAAGGGGATTAAAACTATGGATTCTAAAGTTCTTTCTAGAATTAATACCTATTATTCATTTTCAACAGGATCCGGACTTTGATGATAGATTTTGCAAATGGGTAACAAAACTGAAAATCGTTTTAATTAATATTCTGTGTTTGCAAGTATTAGTGGTGAATTTTAGTAACTTAATCTTTCTGTATCTTTTGAAATAGAAAATTAAAAAAAAAAAAACAAACCCAAAGAGCTTTTCTTATTGATTAGGTGCTAATGAAATTTTCTTTATCTTTTAAAAATAATTTTTCTGTTGCAAATAGAAATATATATATATGTTCTATTGTATATGTAAATATATAATAGTTTAAATAAAATGCTTTATCTTCATTTTCTCATGCTTATTGATATAATAATTTCTCATCTTTTTTCCCCCTTAAATACTTGTGTAAAGGGCATTCTTTTTTTTTTAATTTTATTGCGTGTTAGGTGAGAGTTTACAGCATAAATTCATTTTTCATTCAAAAATCTGTACACAAATTTTTTTGTACCATTGGTTGCAATTCCTGCAGTGTGTTACGCCTTTCCCTTCCTACCCTGGATTCTCCGTGTCCGTTCATCCAGTTTTCCTGTCCTTTCCTGCCTTCTTGTCTTTGCTTTTGGGCAAGCGTTGCTCATTTGGTCTAGTGTACTTGATTGAATTCAGAAGTGAATTCCTCATGTATGTTATTGTTTGTTTTATAGGCTTGTCTGATCCTTGGTTAAAAGGTAGACTTTGGAGTGGCTTCAGTTTTGAGTTAGCAGAGTGTACAGGGGCCATAGTCTCAGGCATTCTTCCAGTCTCTGTAAGACCGGTAAGTCTGGTGTTTTTTTGTGAATTTGAATTTAGTTGTACGTTTTTCTCCTGCTCTGTCCAAGACCCTTAATTGTGTCAGGCTGGTTGGAGGTGGTAGCCAAGCACCATCTAGTTCTTCTGGGCTCAGGATGATGCAGGTTGTGGTTTACGTTCATGAGGTCCATTAGTCCTTTGGACAATATTTTCCTTGTGTCTTTGGTTTTCTTCTTTGCTTTGAATGTGATAGAGTTGATAGATGTATCTTAGATGGCCATTTGCAAGCTTTTAAGACCCAAATGCTTCTCATCAAAGTAGGGAGTAGAACATTTTCTTTAGGAGCTATGTTATGCCAATTTACCTAGATATCCACTGAGACCATGGTTCCCAGCCCTCAGCCCCAGTAACTCAGTCTCTCAAGGTGTTTGGATGTCTAGGATGTTTTCTATGACTTTGCCTTGATCAAGTTGTGCTACCTTCACCTATATTTGTGTGTTGTCTTTCCTTTCTCACCAAAGTTAACTTATCTGCTATTTAGTGATTTGCCCTTCCCACCTCTGCCCTCCCTCCTAACCATCAAAGATAGTTTTTTTTCTGTGTGTAAACTTTTTCTAGGGTTTTTATAATAGTGGTCTTATACGGTATTTGTCCTTTTGTGATTGACTTATTTCTCAGCATATGCCATCCAGATTCATCCATGTCTTGACTGTTTCATGGATTCATCATTGTTCTTTATTGTTGTATAGTGTTCCATTGTATGGATGTACCATAATTTGTTTATCCATTCCTCTATTCATGGGCACTTAGGTTATTTCCATCTTTTTGCTATTGTGAATAATTCTGCAGTGAGCATGGATGTGTGTATATCTATCTGTGTGATGGCTCTTATTTCTCTAAGATATATTCCTAGGAGTGTGATTGCTGGATCATATCGTGTTTCTATTTCTAGCTTTTTTAAGAAGGTGCCATATCATTTTCCATAGTGGCTATACCATTTTACATTCCCACTAGCAGTGCATAAGAGTTCCAATCTCCCTGAAATCTTTCCAAAATTTGTTATTTTCTGTGTTTTTGATTAGTACCAGTGATGTTGGGGTGAGATGGTTTCTCACTGTAGTTCTGACCTGCATTTCTTTAAGGGCTAATGATTGTGAGCATTCCCTCATGTGTCTGTTAGCTGCCTTAATGCCTTCTTCGGTGAAGTATCTGTCCATATCTTTTACCCATTTTTAATTTATTTTTACTTTTTTAATGTGAAAATTTTTACAATTTAAAATAATATAATAGATGTTCATGTATCTACTTCAGTTAAACTGGCATGAGCATTTGATCATATTTGCTATAGATGTCTTAAATACAACTTTACAATTAGAATTACAACCTAATACATGTTTTTGCCCCAGTCTATGTAACTAGAGATAGCTGAGATGGACATGCAATTTCTAAATATTATAAAAACTGTTTACAGATCCAGAAACAACATACAAGAGATATCGGTAACTGAGTGATAGAATTCTTTCTTTCCATATGGGACACACAGATTTCTGGACACTGCACCTCATACTCAGCTATCAGTGTATAACTTCCTTTGGTTAAATAGAAGGGGAAAAGAAAAAGATAATTTAAAAAAATACTAACAAAACTAACTTAACACAGGAAATGAGAAAAAAAGGCAAAAAAAAAATGAAATAGATAAGTATCTTTGTAGATAAAGATAAAATGTTTCATAGAAATAAAACTAAATAAATTAGTTTTACAATAAATATAAATGAATTAAATATTCCACTTTAAAAATAGGAATTCTCAGGTGACGCATAAATAAATGTACAGCCATTGTATTAATTTTACATTACTATTGTAATAAATTATTACATATTTAGTAGCATAAAACAATAAAAATTTATTATCTTATAGTTTTGTAAGCCATAAGTCCATCACAGGTCTCTCTGGGCTAAAATCAAGGTGTCACCAAGGCTGTGTCTTTTGTGGAGATGGCAGGGGAAAAACCCATTTCCTTGCCTTTTCCAGTTTCTGGAGCCTTCCTACATTCATTGGCTTATAGCCCCTTCCTGCATCTTCAAAAAGCATTTAATGGTAGGTTGAGTCCTTCTGATATTGCCTCTTCCTGACCCTTTTTTCTATCGCAGTACCTCTCTCTGACAACTGTCGGCAAAGTTTCTCTGCTTTTTAGGATTTATGTGATTAGATTGGGCCCACCTAGATAATCCAGAATAATTTTCCCATCTCAAGGTCTGTACCCTCAATTATATTTGCAAAGCTCCTTTTGCCACATAAGTTTACATATTCACAGGCAATAGGGCTTGAACATCGTTGGAGGCCATTTTTCTATATACCACAGCATTAAACTGCATATAAGAGAATAACTAAATGAAATGGCAGCAAATTTGAAAGAAAAAGGATGAAATAGATATATTAGCCAAATACTGACCAAAATGATATTGCTGTCACTACAAAAATATACTTTAATACTTAAATCATTTTTAAGGATACAAATATATATTGTTTCCATTTCATTGAGGGCACAGTTTAAGAAGAGGTCAGTTTCATCCATTTACCTGCCTCATATTACCCAAGGCTTTATTTTCTGTTTTGTATGCACATAAAATCTAAAATCCTTGTCGTTAGTACCCATTTTCAGGCCCTGTTGCTTTTTCCTATTACATTTTAATCCAATTAAAGCATTAGAAATATAGTTTTACTCCTTGCTCTACAAATTTGGCTTAAACCATGAGTTCTTTTTGAGATTGTGTTCTATTTCTAAAATATGTTGTGAATCATTTGCACTGTAATGTCAAAGTCCCTCAGTGAAAGTACTAGTGAGTATCAATTGCAAATGAGACCAGGGCTATCCAGGAAGGTAATATGGCACAAGGTAAATAACATGGGGCTTCTATTGGAAGACTCATTTTAATTTAGTGAGATAATCTCTTGAACATTTGTTAATTTCACTGAAAGCTCATTTCATTTTCAATACAAGTGAAATTCATAATGCAAACCAAGTCTTTACTATCAATATTAAAGATGTTAGAGAGAGACTGTAATATTGATAATACTTGGGTGATACATCACCTATTATGGAAATCTATGTGGTGTATATCATAATGCTTAAGAGCATGGTCTCTGCTTTCAAACAGCTTATGTTCCAATCCTGACACCTCACCTTATTAGCAGTGAAACCTGGGGTAAATTACTTAGCCTCTCTGTGGTTCAGTTTCTGCATCTATAAAGTGGAATTAATAAAATAGCTTACTTCATAGGGTTGTTATGACAATTACGTAATACCTTCAAAGTACAAAGAAAGTACTGTGTAATTCAATAAATTTCAGTACTTTTTTCAAAATTATGTCAAAGGATAACAGTAGTTTTTGTATACGTGTGTGTGTATGTGTATATATACACGTCACATAAAATTTGTCCTCAGAAAAACAAATTTCTTATGAAGATTATAAAATATTCAGTGGCTATACTATGTGGCACTAGGTGCAATAGATCCTGAAATGCCCAGATTAGTTTGAGCTTTAGTATTTTATAACGAGAACAACTTAACAATGTGTGGGGTCAGGGCAGTGCAAAAAAGATAGATATATCACTATAATAAATCTATTGTACATTCCTTTGCTCTTTTAATGTTTCTCAGGTACTATAACTGTACATATAAAAAGGAGGAAAAAGATGATGCTGGAGGACTTGCAATCTATTAAATAAGCCACTTGCACTCAGTGTAATAGCTGAGGCTTTTTTTTTTTTTTTTTTTTGGTCTAGTCAGCAATGTATCTTCCAGACTACAAGGAGAAAATTGAACCTCTCAGATTTAGCATGTATTTGTAGGACAAGTACCCGGTATTCAAGAATTTGATAGGTCATATAATAATGACACAAAACATAAGGCTATTAAAGCTGAAGAAGGATAACGGATGGCAAGAAGGGAATTTTCAGGGGCACACCAAAGGACCATTTGAAACAATATAATGGCCACATCAAGTGCTTAGAAATGATGGTCCAGATAGAAATCAATGGCATTCAGCCACTTCATCAAAGCTACATGAACACCCACAACACTAAATAGGCAGTCAGCAACTGCAGGAAATCCAGTCCTAGCTACAACATCTTCAACTCAGACGACTGGTCCCATGCACACTCAATTCAATTATTAAAATTATACGCATATGTAAAAATGAAAGAAGTACAAATTTTCTTGAATTTCTCATTGTTTAATTCTACTTTCATGTAATCATGTAATTAGCACATCAATATGTTTACCCCTGAGATCCTCAGGGATATGCATTCTCATTAAGCTTCCTAATTGGAAAGAACTCTCAAACCTTAGGATTTAGTTGCTTGCAATAAAATGGAGGAGAGAAAAAGGGAGGGGAAAGCTATTCAGTAAAAAATGAAATAAAGATCTCTTATTTACCATCTTAGAATTTTTTCAAGTCATGGAAATGCAATCTTGAAGAAAAAATAAAAATAAAACTCCTCAAGGGCAATACACAATTAGGAAGCCTATGTGAAATAGAATGATCACGACAATTATCTCTAAACCTCCCCTGTGAAAGTTAATACTATCTATTGTTTTCTATCAGAAACCCACAGGGGAATTTCCTCAAGACCTTATATTGCTGGTGTTGCAAGCCTTTCCGATTCACTGGAGAATATAAGCATCTTCATGTTTTGTCAGTCCATCTATTTTTTCCTCTTCTACCTACTTATGTACAGAAAGTCTCTTACCTTTCTTTCATTATGTGTGTGTGGGTATATATATATATATATCCAAAAAAACCAAAACCAAACCCACAGCCGTCGAGTCAATTCCAACTCATAGCGACCCTATAGGACAGAGTAAAGCTGCCCCATAGAGTTTCCAAGGCGTGCCTGGTGGGTTTGAACTGCCAATCTCTTGGTTAGCAGCTGTAGCACTTAACCAGTATGCCACCAGGGTTTCCATATATGCATATACACCTCATATAGATAGATAGATAAATAGATAGATAAATGATATATAGATAGATAGATACATAGATAGATGATAGATAGATGATATATAGATAGATAGATACATAGATAGATGATAGATAGATGATGATAGATAGATAGATAGATAGATAGATAGATAGATAGATAGATAGATAGATAGATAGATAGATAGATGATAGATAGATAGATGGATGGATGGATGATAGATAGATGGATGATAGATAGATAGATGGTAGACAGGTAGATGGTAGATAGGCAGATGGATAGGTAGATGATGGATATGTAGATGGTTAGGTAGATGGATAGGTAGGTAGGTAGATTGGATAGGTAGATGGATAAGTAGATGGATAGGTAGATGGATAGGTAGGTAGGTAGGCAGGTAGGTAGGTAGGTAGATAGGTAGATAATAGATAGATAGATAGACAAACAGACAGACAAAATAGAGACAAAGAGAGAGTCCCTGGGTGGGATAAATGGTTAAGCACTCCACTACTAGCTGAAAGCTTGGCTGTTTGAACACATCCAGATGTACCTCAGAAAACAGGCCTGGCAATTTGCTTCTGAAAGGTCACAGCCTTGAAAACTCAATGGAGCAGTTCTACTCCGCACACATGGGGTCTCCGTGAGTCAGAATTGAGTACAGCAACTAACAATACATATATACATATTTTAGAATCTTTTTGAAATGTCTAAAATTGTTTAATTAAAAAAACAATAATTCTAGTTTGTAAAAGCCAGATTTTTAGATGTTTCCTAAGAGCAAGAAGATTGTCAGATTCCTTGAGAGTCAACGTGACACTTTAAAAAAAAAAAATTAATGGAATAATTAAAAATTAAAAGAAAAACCTTCTCTCATCTAACATTTAAAAATGATATTTTACCATACACATTAAGCAAATATTTGACCATAATGTTTGCAAAGAAAATTAAAATCCCAAACCATCCCTGTCTTCTGGGGATTTACAATCTAACACCAAATAGGAGTGATGGGGTGCAGACCTACAGACATGATAAAAACAAAACAAACAAACAAAAAAATGCTGAGACAAAGCCAGAAGTTAATATATCATGCATATTATTATATGAAGATTAAAAAATTGTTTTTATTGTCTTGCTGATTAAATTAATTGATTCCATCATTCTTTCTACTATTATTTAGTGGGCTTTAACTTTTTGCTATGTGTTATACTGGTCCTAAAACCACAAAGTGAATAATACATTTTCCCTGCTCTCAAGAAACTTAGGGTATAGTTAGAGAACACAGACAAGAAACAGCCAATTATAAAACAATAAAAGTTGATAAAATAAAAGGAATACTTAATACAATATGGGGGTGGGCATTACGTAGTCATGGAAAGCTTTCAAGAGAAGGTGACATCTAAATGACTTTGAAGATTAAGGAATGTGGGGATTCAGGTGGTGATCCGGGTGTGCCATGTACAAAAAAGAACACATTTCATACGGGAAAATACAGATTATCATATTTGGAAGAGAAATGTTGAGGAATGAGTGATGGGGTTAGAGACAAGGCTGGGGAGAGAAACAAGACATTATCTTTCAAGGTCTTTTAAGCACTCCTAAGAAGTTTTTGGTTAAGAGCTTGGCTCCTTGGAAACACTATGGGGCAGTTCAACTCTCCCAGAGGTCACTGTGAGTCGGAATTGACTTGATGGCAATGGGTTTTTTAAGAAGTTTTGACTTTATCATGTGGGTAGTGGAGGGGGCAGGTAGGTGGAAAACGAAGTCCAAAAGAAACAAAGAAGGCCTAAGTGCAAGGCATACAGTTATAGTGCTTAAGGTAATAAAAGGCCTGATGCAAAAATACTAAACAGAAATTCTCAACTAAAAAAATATATATATATTTGCTTCAGTCAGTTTCAGAAATATATCTAGCATTACAAAGAACTTAGAGTTGTAGAAATAGAAATGATGATATTATGCATTTAAAATGACCCTAAGGTTTTTCTAATCCCATGA